>NC_143031.1:3620000-3627500 GCF_057628025.1 Oncorhynchus mykiss | reverse complement strand
ATGTAGACTGGTGTAATATGTAGACTGGGGTGTAATATGTAGACAGGGGTGTAATATGTAGACTGGGGTGTAATATGTAGACTGGGGTGTAATATGTAGACGGGTGTAATATGTAGACTGGTGTGTAATATGTAGACTGGTGTAATATGTAGACTGGTGTAATATGTAGACTGGGGTGTAATATGTAGACTGGGGTGTAATATGTAGACTGGTGTAATATGTAGACTGGTGTAATATGTAGACTGGGGTGTAATATGTAGACTGGGGTGTAATATGTAGACTGGGGTGTAATATGTAGACTGGGGTGTAATATGTAGACTGGGGTGTAATATGTAGACTGGTGTAATATGTAGACTTCTGTAATATGTAGACTGGGGTGTAATATGTAGACGGGTGTAATATGTAGACGGGTGTAATATGTAGACTGGGGTGTAATATGTAGACTGGTGTCTAATATGTAGACTGGGGTGTAATATGTAGACTGGGGTGTAATATGTAGACTGGGGTGTAATATGTAGACTGGGGTGTAATATGTAGACGGGTGTAATATGTAGACGGGTGTAATATGTAGACTGGTGTGTAATATGTAGACTGGGGTGTAATATGTAGACTGGGGTGTAATATGTAGACTGGGGTGTAATATGTAGACTGGGGTGTAATATGTAGACTGGGGTGTAATATGTAGACGGGTGTAATATGTAGACTGGTGTAATATGTAGACTGGTGTAATATGTAGACGGGTGTAATATGTAGACTGGTGTAATATGTAGACTGGTGTAATATGTAGACTGGTGTGTAATATGTAGACGGGTGTAATATGTAGACGGGTGTAATATGTAGACGGGTGTAATATGTAGACTGGGGTGTAATATGTAGACGGGTGTAATATGTAGACTGGTGTAATATGTAGACTGGGGTGTAATATGTAGACGGGTGTAATATGTAGACTGGTGTAATATGTAGACTGGGGTGTAATATGTAGACGGCAAAATGAGGTGTTGGCTTTAGGGATGATCAGTGAGATACAGTGAGATACACAGTGAGATACACCTGCTGGAGCGCGTGCTACGGGTGGGTGTTGCCATCGTGACCAGTGAACTGAGATAAGGTGGAGCTTTACCTAGCATGGACTTGTAGATGACCTGGAGCCAGTGGGTCTGGCGACGAATATGAAGCGAGGGCCAGCCGACTAGAGCATACAAGTCGCAGTGGTGGGTGGTATAAGGTGCTTTAGTGACAAAACGGATGGCACTGTGATAAACTGCATCCAGTTTGCTGAGTAGAGTGTTGATAGCAATTTTGTAGATGACATCGCCGAAGTCGAGGATTGGTAGGATAGTCAGTTTTACTAGGGTAAGTTTGGCGGCGTGAGTGAAGGAGGCTTTGTTGCGGAATAGAAAGCCGACTCTTGATTTGATTTTCGATTGGAGATGTTTGATATGAGTCTGGAAGGAGAGTTTGCAGTCTAGCCAGACACCTAGGTACTTATAGATGTCCACATATTCAAGGTCGGAACCATCCAGGGTGGTGATGCTGGTCAGGCATGCGGGTGCAGGCAGCGAACGGTTGAAAAGCATGCAATTGGTTTTACTAGCGTTTAAGAGCAGTTGGAGGCCACGGAAGGAGTGTTGTATGGCATTGAAGCTCGTTTGGAGGTTAGATAGCACAGTGTCCAAGGACGGGCCGGAAGTATATAGAATGGTGTCGTCTGCGTAGAGGTGGATCAGGGAATCGTCCGCAGCAAGAGCAACATCATTGATATATACAGAGAAAAGAGTCGGCCCGAGGATTGAACCCTGTGGCACCCCAATAGAGACTGCCAGAGGACCGGACAGCATGCCCTCCGATTTGACACACTGAACTCTGTCTGCAAAGTAATTGGTGAACCAGGCAAGGCAGTCATCCGAAAAACCGAGGCTACTGAGTCTGCCGATAAGAATATGGTGATTGACAGAGTCGAAAGCCTTGGCAAGGTCGATGAAGACGGCTGCACAGTACTGTCTTTTATCGATGGCGGTTATGATATCGTTTAGTACCTTGAGCGTGGCTGAGGTGCACCCATGACCAGCTCGGAAACCAGATTGCACAGCGGAGAAGGTACGGCGGGATTCGAGATGGTCAGTGACCTGTTTGTTGACTTGGCTTTCGAAGACCTTAGATAGGCAGGGCAGGATGGATATAGGTCTGTAACAGTTTGGGTCCAGGGTGTCTCCCCCTTTGAAGAGGGGGATGACTGCGGCAGCTTTCCAATCCTTGGGGATCTCAGACGATATGAAAGAGAGGTTGAACAGGCTGGTAATAGGGGTTGCGACAATGGCGGCGGATAGTTTCAGAAATAGAGGGTCCAGATTGTCAAGCCCAGCTGATTTGTACGGGTCCAGGTTTTGCAGCTCTTTCAGAACATCTGCTATCTGGATTTGGGTAAAGGAGAACCTGGAGAGGCTTGAGCGAGTAGCTGCGGGGGGGTGGAGCTGTTGGCCGAGGTTGGAGTAGCCAGGCGGAAGGCATGGCCAGCCGTTGAGAAATGCTTGTTGAAGTTTTCGATAATCATGGATTTATCGGTGGTGACCGTGTTACCTAGCCTCAGTGCAGTGGGCAGCTGGGAGGAGGTGCTCTTGTTCTCCATGGACTTTACAGTGTCCCAGAACTTTTTGGAGTTAGAGCTACAGGCATCCTCAACTGACGGGATGAGGTCAATATCCTTCCAGGATACCCGGGCCAGGTCGATTAGAAAGGCCTGCACGCAGAAGTGTTTTAGGGAACGTTTGACAGTGATGAGTGGTGGTCGTTTGACTGCGGCTCCGTAGCGGATACAGGCAATGAGGCAGTGATCGCTGAGATCCTGGTTGAAGACAGCGGAGGTGTATTTGGAGGGCCAGTTGGTCAGGATGACATCTATGAGGGTGCCCTTGTTTACAGATTTAGGGTTGTACCTGGTGGGTTCCTTGATGATTTGTGTGAGATTGAGGGCATCTAGCTTAGATTGTAGGACTGCCGGGGTGTTAAGCATATCCCAGTTTAGGTCACCTAACAGAACAAACTCTGAAGCTAGATGGGGGGCGATCAATTCACAAATGGTGTCCAGGGCACAGCCGGGAGCTGAGGGGGGTCGGTAGCAGGCGGCAACAGTGAGAGACTTATTTCTGGAGAGAGTAATTTTCAAAATTAGTAGTTCGAACTGTTTGGGTATGGACCTGGAAAGTATGACATTACTTTGCAGGCTATCTCTGCAGTAGACTGCAACTCCTCCCCCTTTGGCAGTTCTATCTTGACGGAAAATGTTATAGTTGGGTATGGAAATCTCAGAATGTTTGGTGGCCTTCCTAAGCCAGGATTCAGACACAGCAAGGACATCAGGGTTAGCAGAGTGTGCTAAAGCAGTGAGTAAAACAAATTTAGGGAGGAGGCTTCTGATGTCATATGTAGACTGTGATGTAATAGGTACATTTCACAAGTTACCCCTTCCTTTACACTGAATAGGCAATAGATTTCATGTTGAGCTAGCTTTTGTCCCACATGCACTCCTATTCCCTATATAGTGCACTACTTTTGAGCAGTGCTCTGGTGCACTATATAGGGAATAGGGTTCTATAGGGCTCTGGTCTAAAGTAGTGTACTATATAGGGAATAGGGTTCCACAGGGCTCTGGCCTAAAGTAGTGCACTATATAGGGAATAGGGTTCCATAGGGCTCTGGTCTTAAGTAGTGCACTATATAGGGAATAGGGTTCCATAGGGCTCTAGTCTAAAGTAGTGCACTATATAGGGAATAGGGTTCCATTTGGAACAGAATCATAGTGCTATAGTCCACATTCAACTTCCAGAGTGTCTCTGACAGGCAATGAACTAAAACCCAGGGTTGGGTTATCCCTTGTCCCTCTCTTATTTCTGTTTGGTCACTGACCAATTGAGTCTGGATTAGCCTCATTTAAAGGGGGATTTGGGATTGGGATTACCCTGAGTTAACGCACTACCACCGTTAACCTATTCCCTACCACGGGGACATATACCAGGGCCGTAGCTCATCTAGTTTATAGAGTGACAGTGGCTTCAGAATGTACATTTTATTAATATAGCAGACACTCTTATCCAGAGCGATTTTACAGGAGCAATTAGGGTTAAGAGCTTTACTCAATATTTTTAAACTAGTCGGCTCTGGGATTTGAACCAGTGACCTTCCGGTTACTGTCCCAACGATATTTAACTGCTGCCCTTAAGTTCATTTCTTTGCTACATGTTTTGCAGTGTTACTTTAGTACCTTGTTGCAAACAGGATGCATGTTTTGTAATATATTTAATTCTGTACGGGCTTCCTTCTTTTCACTCTGTCATTTAGGTTAGTGTTGTGGAGTAACTACAATGTTGTTGATCCATCCTCAGTTTTCTCCCATCACAGACATTAAACTCTGTAACTGTTTTAAAGTCCCTGAGTGGTTTCCTTCCTCTCCGGCAACTGAGTTAGGAAGGACGCCTGTATCTTTGTAGTGACTGGGTGTATTGATACACCATCCAAAGTGTAATTAATAACTTCACCATTCTAAAAGGGATATTCAATGTCTGCTTTTTTTACCCATCTACCAATAGGTTCCCTTCTTTATGAGGCATTGGAAAACCTCCCTGGTCATTGTGGTTGAATCTGTGTTTGAAATTCACTGCTCGACTGAGTGACATTACAGATAATTGTGTGTGTGGAGTACAGAGATGAGGTAGTCATTTAAAAATCACATTAAACACTATTATTGCAAAACAGAGTGAGTCCGTGAAACTTTTTATGAGACTTATTTAGGCTTGATACAACAAAAGGGTTGAATACTTATTGACTCAAAACATTTCAGCTTTTAATTTTGTATTAATCTGTACATATTTAGAAATACGTGACTCCACTTTCATATTGTGGGGATTGTGGGGATTTCGCTGACACAAAATCATCCTGTAACAACAACAACATTTGGAAAAAGTCAAGTGGTGTGAATACTTTCTGAAGGCCCGGTACATATCCCCTGCCACGGTCACACATATTCCCTACCAGGGTCACACATACTACCGCGGTCACACATCCTACCATGGTCACACATATTCCCTACCACGGTCACACATAGTGGCCTAGGTTGGTGTCGTTTCTAGAGTTACAACAACCCAGTGGTGTAGTGGATGGTAAACACACATAAAAGCTATCGTGGGAAAAGCATTGAAAGTATAGGACGTGTTGCTTTATTCACAGCGAATAATAGGTGTGTTTACCCACCTATTGTTTTATCAGTACAGCCCTGATTTGATCTATTCACTACTATGGCCACGGCTTCAGGGGAGTCTGGGACTGGGTCAGTCTAGATTCAGTTACGAAACTAATTCTGCAAGCAATCACTGAAAATCAATCACTAACAATCACTAACAATCACTGCCTCTTTCCTCCATCTCTCCCTGACCCCCTCCATCTCTCCCTGACCCCCCATCTCTCCCTGACCCCCTCCATCTCTCCCTGACCCCCCATCTCTCCCTGACCCCCCATCTCTCCCTGACCACCTCTATCTCTCCCTGACCCCCTCCATCTCTCCCTGACCCCCTCCATCTCTCCCTGACCCCCTCCATCTCTCCCTGACCTTTTCCATCTCTCCCTGACCTTTTCCATCTCTCCCTGACCTTTTCCATCTCTCCCTGACCACCTCTATCTCTCCCTGACCCCCTCCATCTCTCCCTGACCCCCTCCATCTCTCCCTGACCCCCTCCATCTCTCCCTGACCTTTTCCATCTCTCCCTGACCCCCTCCATCTCTCCCTGACCTTTTCCATCTCTCCCTGACCTTTTCCATCTCTCCCTGACCTTTTCCATCTCTCCCTGACCACCTCTATCTCTCCCTGACCCCCTCCATCTCTCCCTGACCCCCTCCATCTCTCCCTGACCCCCTCCATCTCTCCCTGACCTTTTCCATCTCTCCCTGACCTTTTCCATCTCTCCCTGACCTTTTCCATCTCTCCCTGACCTTCTCCATCTCTCCCTGACCCCCTCCATCTCTCCCTGACCCCCTCCATCTCCCCCTGACCCCCTCCATCTCTCCCCGACCCCCTCCATCTCTCCCTGACCCCCTCCATCTCTCCCCGACCTTCTCCATCTCTCCCTGACCACATCCATCTCTCCCTGACCTTCTCCATCTCTCCCTGACCCCCTCCAACTCTCCCTGACCACCTCCATCTCTCCCTGACCACCTCCATCTCTCCCTGACCCCCTCCATCTCTCCCTGACCCCCTCCATCTCTCCCTGACCTTCTCCATCTTTCACTGACCCCCTCCATCTCTCCCTGACCCCCTCCATCTCTCCCTGACCCCTTCCATCTCTCCCTGTCCCCCTCCATCTCTCCCTGACCCCCTCCATCTCTCCCTGACCACTCCATCTCTCCATGACCCCCTCCATCTCTCCCTGTCCCCCTCCATCTCTCCCTGACCTTCTCCATCTCTCCCTGACCCCCTCCATCTCTCCCTGACCTTCTCCATCTCTCACTGACCCCCTCCATCTCTCCCTGACCCCCTCCATCTCTCCCTGACCCCCTCCATCTCTCCCTGACCCCCTCCATCTCTCCCTGACCCCCTCCATCTCTCCCTGTCCCCTTCCATCTCTCCCTGTCCCCCTCCATCTCTCCCTGTCCCCCTCCATCTCTCCCTGACCCCCTCCATCTCTCCCTGACCCCCTCCATCTCTCCCTGACCCCCTCCATCTCTCCCTGACCCCCTCCATCTCTCCCTGTCCCCTTCCATCTCTCCCTGTCCCCTTCCATCTCTCCCTGTCCCCTCCATCTCTACCTGACCCCCTCCATCTCTCTCTGACCCCTTCTATCTCGCCCTGACCCCTTCCATCTCTCCCTGACCTTCCATTTCTCCCTGACCCCCTCCATCTCTCCCTGTCCCCTTCCATCTCTCCCTGTCCCCCTCCATCTCTCCCTGTCCCCCTCCATCTCTCCCTGGCCCCCTCCATCTCTCCCTGACCCCCTCCATCTCTCCCTGTCCCCCTCCATCTCTCCCTGACCTTCTCCATCTCTCCCTGACCCCCTCCATCTCTCCCTGACCTTCTCCATCTCTCACTGACCCCCTCCATCTCTCCCTGTCCCCTTCCATCTCTCCCTGTCCCCTCCATCTCTACCTGACCCCCTCCATCTCTCTCTGACCCCTTCTATCTCGCCCTGACCCCTTCCATCTCTCCCTGACCTTCCATTTCTCCCTGACCCCCTCCATCTCTCCCTGTCCCCTTCCATCTCTCCCTGTCCCCCTCCATCTCTCCCTGTCCCCCTCCATCTCTCCCTGGCCCCCTCCATCTCTCCCTGACCCCCTCCATCTCTCCCTGTCCCCCTCCATCTCTCCCTGACCTTCTCCATCTCTCCCTGACCCCCTCCATCTCTCCCTGACCTTCTCCATCTCTCACTGACCCCCTCCATCTCTCCCTGTCCCCCTCCATCTCCCCCTGACCCCCTCCATCTCTCCCTGTTCTTCATTCTCAATCTCTCTCTCTCTCTC
>NC_143031.1:3570000-3615000 GCF_057628025.1 Oncorhynchus mykiss | reverse complement strand
ATATTAGTCAATATAATATAATATAATAGTCAATATAACATAATAGTCAATATAATATAATAGTCAATATAATATATTAGTCAATATAATATAATAGTCAATATAATATATTAGTCAATATAATATAATATAATAGTCAATATAATATAATAGTCAATATAATATATTAGTCAATATAATATATTAGTCAATATAATATAATATAATAGTCAATATAATATAATAGTCAATATAATATATTAGTCAATATAATATAATAGTCAATATAATATAATAGTCAATATAATATATTAGTCAATATAATATAATAGTCAATATAATATATTAGTCAATATAATATAATAGTCAATATAATATATTAGTCAATATAATATATTAGTCAATATAATATATTAGTCAATATAATATATTAGTCAATATAATATAATATAATAGTCAATATAATATAATAGTCAATATAATATATTAGTCAATATAATATAATATAATAGTCAATATAATATAATAGTCAATATAATATATTAGTCAATATAATATAATAGTCAATATAATATATTAGTCAATATAATATATTAGTCAATATAATATATTAGTCAATATAATATAATAGTCAATATAATATATTAGTCAATATAATATATTAGTCAATATAATATAATATATTAGTCAATATAATATAATATAATAGTCAATATAATATAATAGTCAATATAATATATTAGTCAATATAATATAATAGTCAATATAATATAATAGTCAATATAATATATTAGTCAATATAATATAATAGTCAATATAATATATTAGTCAATATAATATAATAGTCAATATAATATATTAGTCAATATAATATATTAGTCAATATAATATATTAGTCAATATAATATATTAGTCAATATAATATAATATAATAGTCAATATAATATAATAGTCAATATAATATATTAGTCAATATAATATAATATAATAGTCAATATAATATAATAGTCAATATAATATATTAGTCAATATAATATAATAGTCAATATAATATATTAGTCAATATAATATAATAGTCAATATAATATAATAGTCAATATAATATATTAGTCAATATAATATATTAGTCAATATAATATAATATAATAGTCAATATAATATAATAGTCAATATAATATATTAGTCAATATAATATAATAGTCAATATAATATAATAGTCAATATAATATATTAGTCAATATAATATAATAGTCAATATAATATATTAGTCAATATAATATAATAGTCAATATAATATATTAGTCAATATAATATAATAGTCAATATAATATATTAGTCAATATAATATATTAGTCAATATAATATATTAGTCAATATAATATATTAGTCAATATAATATATTAGTCAATATAATATATTAGTCAATATAATATATTAGTCAATATAATATATTAGTCAATATAACATAATAGTCAATATAATATAATAGTCAATATAATATATTAGTCAATATAATATATTAGTCAATATAA
Organism: Oncorhynchus mykiss; assembly: GCF_057628025.1. Lineage (NCBI taxonomy): Eukaryota > Metazoa > Chordata > Actinopteri > Salmoniformes > Salmonidae > Oncorhynchus > Oncorhynchus mykiss. The sequence goes on along the minus strand of NC_143031.1, from coordinate 3,613,489 downwards.
TATATTAGTCAATATAATATATTAGTCAATATAATATATTAGTCAATATAATATATTAGTCAATATAATATATTAGTCAATATAACATAATAGTCAATATAATATATTAGTCAATATAATATATTAGTCAATATAATATATTAGTCAATATAACATAATAGTCAATATAATATATTAGTCAATATAATATAATAGTCAATATAATATATTAGTCAATATAATATAATAGTCAATATAATATAATAGTCAATATAACATAATAGTCAATATAATATAATAGTCAATATAACATAATAGTCAATATAATATAATAGTCAATATAATATAATAGTCAATATAACATAATAGTCAATATAATATAATAGTCAATATAACATAATAGTCAATATAATATAATAGTCAATATAATATAATAGTCAATATAATATAATAGTCAATATAACATAATAGTCAATATAACATAATATAATAGTCAATATAATATAATAGTCTATATAACATAATAGTCAATATAACATAATATAATAGTCAATATAATATATTAGTCAATATAACATAATAGTCAATATAACATAATAGTCAATATAATATATTAGTCAATATAATATAATAGTCAATATAACATAATATAATAGTCAATATAATATATTAGTCAATATAACATAATAGTCAATATAACATAATAGTCAATATAATATATTAGTCAATATAATATAATAGTCAATATAACATAATATAATAGTCAATATAATATAATAGTCTATATAACATAATAGTCAATATAACATAATATAATAGTCAATATAATATAATATAACTTCTTATGGCTGGGGGTAGTATTGAGTAGCTTGGATGAATAAGGTGCCCAGAGTAAACTGCCTGCTACTCAGTCCCAGTTGCTAAAATATGCATATTATTAGTATATTTGGATACAAAACACTCTGAAGTTTCTAAAACTGTTTGAATGATGTCTGTGAGTTTAACAGAACTCATAAGGCAGGCGAAAACCCGAGAAAAAATCCAACCAGGAAGTGGGAAATCTGAGGTTGGTCGTTTTGCACTTTCTAATGCTTCCACTAGATGTCAGTCTTTAGAAACTTGTTTGAGACTTCTACTGTAAAGGAGGGGCTCATAAGGGCTCTTTGAGTCAGTGGTCTGGCAGAGAGCCACTAGCTCGTGACACTTGTTCACGTGAGAGTTACCTCGCGTTCCATTGCTTTTCTACAGACAAAGGAATTCTCCGGTTGGAACATTATTGAAGATTTATGTTAAAAACATCCTAAAGATTGATACATTGTTTGACATGTTTCTACGGACTGTAACGGAACTTTTTGACGTTTCGTCTGCTCCTAGTGAACGTGCTTCGTGACTTTGGATTTGTTTACAAAACGTGCTAACCAAAGTAGCTATTTGGACATAAATGATGGACATTATCGAACAAAGCAAACATTTATTGTGGAACTGGGATTCCTGGGAGTGCATTCTGATGAAGATCAAAGGTAAGTGAATATTTATAATGCTATTTCCGACTAATGTTGACTGCCCAATATGGCGGATATCTTTTTGGCTTGTTTGGTCTCGGAGCGCCGTTCTCAGATTATAGCATGGTTTGCTTTTTCCGTAAAGATTTTTGGAAATCTGACACAGCGGCTGCCTTAAGGAGAAGTGTATCTAAAGTTCCATGCATAACACGTGTATTTTCCTCAACATTTATAGTTGACATTAACATGAACAATCATAGTATTTCTGTAAATTGATGTGGCTCTCTGCAAAATCACCGGATGTTTTTGGAACTACTGAACATAACGTGCCAATGTATACTGAGATTTTTTTTCTATAAATATGAACTTTATCGAACAAAACACAGATGTATTGTGTAACATGAAGTCCTATGAGTGTCATCTGATGAAGATCATCAAAGGATAGGGATTCATTTTATCGCTATTTCTGATTTTTGTGACTCCTCTCGTTGGCTGGAAAAATGGCTGTGTTTTTCTGTGACGTGGCTCTGAAATAACAATTGTTTGTGGTGCTTTCGCCGTAAAGCCTATTTGAAATCGGACACTGTGGTGGGATTAACAATGTATCTTTAAAATGGTGTGAAATACTTCTATGTTTGAGGAATTTTAATTATGGGATTTCTGTTGTTTTGAATTTGGCTGTTGTCATATCGATCCATTTAGCGGGATCTCAGCCCTAAGAAGATAATAGTCAATGTAATATAAAGTCAATATAATATAATATACTAGACAACATAATATAATATATTAGTCAATATAGTCAATATAATATAATAGTCAATATAATATAATAGTCAATATAATATAATAGTCAATATAATATAATAGTCAATATAATATAATAGTCAATATAATATAATAGTCAATATAATATAATATAATAGTCATAATAGTCAATATAATATAATATAATATAATAGTCAATATAATATAATATAATATAATAGTCAATATAATATAATATAATAGTCATAATAGTCAATATAATATAATAGTCAATATAATATAATATAATAGTCAATATAATATAATAGTCAATATAATATAATATAATAGTCAATATAATATAATAGTCAATATAATATAATATAATAGTCAATATAATATAATAGTCAATATAATATAATAGTCAATATAATATAATATAATAGTCAATATAATATAATAGTCAATATAATATAATATAATAGTCAATATAATATAATAGTCAATATAATATAATATAATAGTCAATATAGTCAATATAATATAATAGTCAATATAATATAATAGTCAATATAACATAATAGTCAATATAACATAATAGTCAATATAATATAATAGTCAATATAATATAATAGTCAATATAATATACTAGTCAATATAATATAATATAATAGTCATAATAGTCAATATAATATAATAGTCAATATAATATAATAGTCAATATAATATAATAGTCAATATAACATAATAGTCAATATAACATAATAGTCAATATAATATAATATAATAGTCAATATAATATAATAGTCAATATAATATAATAGTCAATATAACATAATAGTCAATATAATATAATAGTCAATATAATATAATAGTCAATATAATATAATAGTCAATATAACATAATAGTCAATATAACATAATAGTCAATATAATATAATAGTCAATATAATATAATAGTCAATATAATATACTAGTCAATATAATATAATATAATAGTCATAATAGTCAATATAATATAATAGTCAATATAATATAATAGTCAATATAATATAATATAATAGTCAATATAATATAATAGTCAATATAATATAATATACTAGACAACATAATATAATATAATAGTCATAATAGTCAATATAATATATTAGTCAATATAATATAATAGTCAATATAATATAATATAATAGTCAATATAATATAATAGTCAATATAATATAATATAATAGTCAATATAATATACTAGTCAATATAATATAATATAATAGTCAATATAATATAATAGTCAATATAATATAATAGTCAATATAATATACTAGACAACATAATATTATTTACCTTTATTTAACCAGGTAGGCAAGTTGAGAACAAGTTCTCATTTACAATTGCGACCTGGCCAAGATAAAGCAAAGCAGTTCGACAGATACAACAACACAGAGTTACACATGGAGTAAAACAAACATACAGTCAATAATAAAGTATAAACAAGTCTATATACAATGTGAGCAAATGAGGTGAGAAGGGAGGTAAAGGCAAAAAGGCCATGGTGGCAAGGTAAATACAATATAGCAAGTAAAACACTGGAATGGTAGTTTTGCAATGGAAGAATGTGCAAAGTAGAAATAAAAATAATGGGGTGCAAAGGAGCAAAATAAATAAATAAATAAAATACAGCTGGGAAAGAGGTAGTTGATAGGGCTAAATTATAGGTGGGCTATGGACAGGTGCAGTAATCTGTGAGCTGCTCTGACAGTTGGTGCTTAAAGCTAGTGAGGGAGATAAGTGTTTCCAGTTTCAGAGATTTTTGTAGTTCGTTCCAGTCATTGGCAGCAGAGAACTGGAAAGAGAGGCGGCCAAAGAAAGAATTGGTTTTGGGGGTGACTAGAGAGATATACCTGCTGGAGCGTGTGCTACAGGTGGGAGATGCTATGGTGACCAGCGAGCTGAGATAAGGGGGGACTTTACCTAGCAGGGTCTTGTAGATGACATGGAGCCAGTGGGTTTGGCGACGAGTATGAAGCGAGGGCCAGCCAACGAGAGCGTACAGGTCGCAATGGTGGGTAGTATATGGGGCTTTGGTGACAAAACGGATTGCACTGTGATAGACTGCATCCAATTTGTTGAGTAGGGTATTGGAGGCTATTTTGTAAATTACATCGCCAAAGTCGAGGATTGGTAGGATGGTTAGTTTTACAAGGGTATGTTTGGCAGCATGAGTGAAGGATGCTTTGTTGCGAAATAGGAAGCCAATTCTAGATTTAACTTTGGATTGGAGATGTTTGATATGGGTCTGGAAGGAGAGTTTACAGTCTAACCAGACACCTAAGTATTTGTAGTTGTCCACGTATTCTAATTCAGAGCCGTCCAGAGTAGTGATGTTGGACGGGCGGGTAGGTGCAGGTAGCGATCGGTTGAAGAGCATGCATTTAGTTTTACTTGTATTTAAGAGCAATTGGAGGCCGCGGAAGGAGAGTTGTATGGCATTGAAGCTTGCCTGGAGGGTTGTTAACACAGTGTCCAAAGAAGGGCCGGAAGTATACAGAATGGTGTCGTCTGCGTAGAGGTGGATCAGAGACTCACCAGCAGCAAGAGCGACCTCATTGATGTATACAGAGAAGAGAGTCGGTCCAAGAATTGAACCCTGTGGCACCCCCATAGAGACTGCCAGAGGTCCGGACAACAGACCCTCCGATTTGACACACTGAACTCTATCAGAGAAGTAGTTGGTGAACCAGGCGAGGCAATCATTTGAGAAACCAAGGCTGTTGAGTCTGCCGATGAGGATGTGGTGATTGACAGAGTCGAAAGCCTTGGCCAGATCAATAAATACGGCTGCACAGTAATGTTTCTTATCGATGGCGGTTAAGATATCGTTTAGGACCTTGAGCGTGGCTGAGGTGCACCCATGACCAGCTCTGAAACCAGATTGCATAGCAGAGAAGGTATGGTGAGATTCAAAATGGTCGGTAATCTGTTTGTTGACTTGGCTTTCGAAGACCTTAGAAAGGCATGGTAGGATAGATATAGGTCTGTAGCAGTTTGGGTCAAGAGTGTCCCCCCCTTTGAAGAGGGGGATGACCGCAGCTGCTTTCCAATCTTTGGGAATCTCAGACGACACGAAAGAGAGGTTGAACAGGCTAGTAATAGGGGTGGCAACAATTTCGGCAGATAATTTTAGAAAGAAAGGGTCCAGATTGTCTAGCCCGGCTGATTTGTAGGGGTCCAGGTTTTGCAGCTCTTTCAGAACATCAGCTGAATGGATTTGGGAGAAGGAGAAATGGGGAAGGCTTGGGCGAGTTGCTGTTGGGGGTGCAGTGCTGTTGACAGGGGTAGGAGTAGCCAGGTGGAAAGCATGGCCAGCAGTAGAAAAATGCTTATTGAAATTTTCAATTATGGTGGATTTATCAGTGATGACAGTGTTTCCTATCTTCAGTGCAGTGGGCAGCTGGGAGGAGGTGTTCTTATTCTCCATGGACTTTACAGTGTTCCATAACTTTTTTGAGTTAGTGTTACAAGAAGCAAATTTCTGCTTGAAAAAGCTAGCCTTGGCTTTTCTAACTGCCTGTGTATAATGGTTTCTAGCTTCCCTGAACAGCTGCATATCACGGGGGCTGTTCGATGCTAATGCAGAACGCCATAGGATGTTTTTGTGTTGGTTAATATAATATAATATAATAGTCAATATAGTCAATATAATATAATAGTCAATATAATATAATAGTCAATATAGTCAATATAACATAATAGTCAATATAATATAATAGTCAATATAATATAATAGTCAATATAATATAATAGTCAATATAACATAATAGTCAATATAATATAATATAATAGGCAATATAATATAATAGTCAATATAGTCAATATAACATAATAGTCAATATAATATAATAGTCAATATAACATAATAGTCAATATAACATAATAGTCAATATAATATAATATAATAGGCAATATAATATAATAGTCAATATAATATAATAGTCAATATAATATAATAGTCAATATAATATAATAGTCAATATAATATAATAGTCAATATAATATAATAGTCAATATAATATAATATAATATAATATAATAGTCAATATAACATAATAGTCAATATAATATAATATAATAGTCAATATAGTCAATATAATATAATAGTCAATATAATATAATAGTCAATATAATATAATAGTCAATATAATATAATATAATATAATATAATAGTCAATATAATATAATAGTCAATATAACATAATAGTCAATATAACATAATAGTCAATATAATATAATAGTCAATATAATATATTAGTCAATATAATATAATATAATAGTCAATATAATATAATAGTCAATATAACATAATAGTCAATATAATATAATAGTCAATATAATATAATAGTCAATATAACATAATAGTCAATATAATATAATAGTCAATATAATATAATATAATATAATATAATATAATAGTCAATATAATATAATATAATATAATAGTCAATATAGTCAATATAATATAATAGTCAATATAATATAATAGTCAATATAATATAATATAATAGTCAATATAATATAATATAATAGTCAATATAACATAATAGTCAATATAATATAATATAATAGTCAATATAGTCAATATAATATACTAGTCAATATAATATAATATAACATAATAGTCAATATAACATAATAGTCAATATAATATAATATAATAGTCAATATAGTCAATATAATATACTAGTCAATATAATATAATATAATATAATAGTCAATATAATATAATATAATATAATATAATATAATAGTCAATATAATATAATATAATATAATATAATATAATAGTCAATATAGTCAATATAATATAATAGTCAATATAACATAATAGTCAATATAATATAATAGTCAATATAATATAATATAATATAATATAATATAATAGTCAATATAATATAATATAATATAATATAATATAATAGTCAATATAGTCAATATAATATAATAGTCAATATAATATAATAGTCAATATAATATAATAGTCAATATAACATAATAGTCAATATAATATACTAGTCAATATAATATAATAGTCAATATAATATAATAGTCAATATAACATAATATAATAGTCAATATAATATAATATAATAGTCAATATAATATAATAGTCAATATAACATAATATAATAGTCAATATAATATAATAGTCAATATAACATAATATAATAGTCAATATAATATAATATAATAGTCAATATAATATAATAGTCAATATAATATAATAGTCAATATAACATAATAGTCAATATAATATAATAGTCAATATAATATAATATAATATAATATAATATAATAGTCAATATAATATAATATAATATAATATAATAGTCAATATAGTCAATATAATATAAGAGTCAATATAACATAATAGTCAATATAACATAATAGTCAATATAACATAATAGTCAATATAATATAATAGTCAATATAACATAATATAATAGTCAATATAGTCAATATAATATAATAGTCAATATAACATAATATAATAGTCAATATAGTCAATATAATATAATAGTCAATATAACATAATAGTCAATATAATATAATAGTCAATATAATATAATAGTCAATATATTCAACATAATATACTAGTCAATATAATATAATAGTCAATATAATATAATAGTCAATATAATATAATATAATAGTCAATATAATATAATAGTCAATATAATATATTAGTCAATATAATATAATATAATAGTCAATATAATATAATAGTCAATATAATATATTAGTCAATATAATATAATAGTCAATATAATATAATAGTCAATATAACATAATAGTCAATATAATATAATAGTCAATATAATATAATATAATAGTCAATATAACATAATATAATAGTCAATATAATATAATAGTCAATATAACATAATAGTCAATATAATATAATATAATAGTCAATATAATATAATAGTCAATATAATATAATAGTCAATATAACATAATAGTCAATATAATATAATAGTCAATATAATATAATAGTCAATATAATATAATAGTCAATATAATATAATAGTCAATATAACATAATAGTCAATATAATATAATAGTCAATATAACATAATATAATAGTCAATATAATATAATAGTCAATATAATATAATAGTCAATATAATATAATAGTCAATATAATATAATAGTCAATATAATATATTAGTCAATATAATATAATAGTCAATATAATATAATAGTCAATATAATATAATAGTCAATATAATATAATAGTCAATATAATATAATAGTCAATATAATATAATAGTCAATATAATATAATAGTCAATATAATATAATAGTCAATATAATATATTAGTCAATATAATATAATAGTCAATATAATATAATAGTCAATATAATATAATATAATAGTCAATATAATATAATATAATAGTCAATATAATATAATATAATATAATATAATATAATAGTCAATATAATATAATATAATATAATATAATATAATAGTCAATATAATATAATATAATATAATATAATAGTCTATATAATATAATAGTCAATATAACATAATAGTCAATATAATATAATAGTCAATATAATATAATAGTCAATATAACATAATAGTCAATATAATATAATAGTCAATATAATATAATAGTCAATATAATATATTAGTCAATATAATATAATAGTCAATATAATATAATAGTCAATATAATATAATATAATAGTCAATATAATATAATATAATATAATATAATATAATAGTCAATATAATATAATATAATATAACATAATAGTCAATATAATATAATAGTCAATATAACATAATAGTCAATATAACATAATAGTCAATATAATATAATAGTCAATATAACATAATAGTCAATATAATATAATAGTCAATATAATATAATAGTCAATATAATATATTAGTCAATATAATATAATAGTCAATATAATATAATAGTCAATATAATATAATATAATAGTCAATATAATATAATATAATATAATATAATATAATAGTCAATATAATATAATATAATATAATATAATAGTCTATATAATATAATAGTCAATATAACATAATAGTCAATATAATATAATAGTCAATATAATATAATATAATATAATATAATATAATAGTCAATATAATATAATATAATATAATATAATAGTCTATATAATATAATAGTCAATATAACATAATAGTCAATATAATATAATAGTCAATATAATATAATATAATATAATATAATATAATATAATATAATATAATAGTCAATATAATATAATAGTCAATATAATATAATAGTCAATATAATATAATAGTCAATATAACATAATAGTCAATATAATATAATAGTCAATATAATATATTAGTCAATATAATATAATATAATATAATATAATATAATATAATATAATATAATATAATAGTCAATATAATATAATAGTCAATATAATATAATAGTCAATATAACATAATAGTCAATATAACATAATAGTCAATATAACATAATATAATAGTCAATATAATATAATATAATATAATATAATAGTCAATATAATATAATATAATATAATATAATAGTCAATATAATATAATATAACAGTCAATATAACATAATAGTCAATATAACATAATAGTCAATATAACATAATATAATAGTCAATATAATATAATATAATATAATATAATAGTCAATATAATATAATATAATATAATATAATATAATAGTCAATATAATATAATAGTCAATATAACATAATAGTCAATATAACATAATAGTCAATATAACATAATATAATAGTCAATATAATATAATAGTCAATATAATATAATATAATATAATATAATAGTCAATATAATATAATAGTCAATATAATATATTAGTCAATATAATATAATAGTCAATATAATATAATAGTCAATATAATATAATAGTCAATATAATATAATATAATAGTCAATATAAAATAATAGTCAATATAATATAATATAATATAATATAATAGTCAATATAATATAATAGTCAATATAATATATTAGTCAATATAATATAATAGTCAATATAATATAATAGTCAATATAATATAATAGTCAATATAATATAATATAATAGTCAATATAATATAATAGTCAATATAATATAATAGTCAATATAATATAATAGTCAATATAACATAATAGTCAATATAATATACTAGTCAATATAATATAATAGTCAATATAATATAATAGTCAATATAATATAATAGTCAATATAACATAATAGTCAATATAATATACTAGTCAATATAATATAATAGTCAATATAATATAATAGTCAATATAACATAATAGTCAATATAATATAATATAATATAATATAATATAATATAATATAATATAATATAATATAATATAATATAATAGTCAATATAATATAATAGTCAATATAACATAATAGTCAATATAATATACTAGTCAATATAATATAATAGTCAATATAACATAATAGTCAATATAATATAATAGTCAATATAATATAATAGTCAATATAATATAATATAATATAATATAATATAATATAATATAATATAATATAATAGTCAATATAATATAATAGTCAATATAACATAATAGTCAATATAATATATTAGTCAATATAATATAATAGTCAATATAATATAATAGTCAATATAATATAATAGTCAATATAATATAATAGTCAATATAATATAATAGTCAATATAATATAATAGTCAATATAATAAAATAGTCAATATAACATAATAGTCAATATAATATAATAGTCAATATAACATAATATAATAGTCAATATAATATAATAGTCAATATAATATAATAGTCAATATAATATAATAGTCAATATAACATAATATAATAGTCAATATAATATAATAGTCAATATAACATAATAGTCAATATAACATAATAGTCAATATAATATATTAGTCAATATAATATAATATAATATAATATAATAGTCAATATAATATAATAGTCAATATAACATAATAGTCAATATAACATAATAGTCAATATAATATAATAGTCAATATAACATAATATAATAGTCAATATAATATAATATAATAGTCAATATAATATAATAGTCAATATAACATAATATAATAGTCAATATAATATAATAGTCAATATAACATAATAGTCAATATAACATAATATAATAGTCAATATAATATAATAGTCAATATAATATAATAGTCAATATAATATAATAGTCAATATAATATAATAGTCAATATAATATAATAGTCAATATAATATAATAGTCAATATAACATAATAGTCAATATAACATAATAGTCAATATAATATAATATAATAGTCAATATAATATAATATAATAGTCAATATAATATATTAGTCAATATAATATATTAGTCAATATAATATAATATAATAGTCAATATAATATAATAGTCAATATAATATATTAGTCAATATAATATAATATAATAGTCAATATAATATAATATAATAGTCAATATAATATATTAGTCAATATAATATAATAGTCAATATAATATAATAGTCAATATAATATAATAGTCAATATAATATAATAGTCAATATAATATAATATAATAGTCAATATAATATAATATAATAGTCAATATAATATAATATAATAGTCAATATAATATATTAGTCAATATAATATAATATAATATAATATAATAGTCAATATAATATAATAGTCAATATAATATATTAGTCAATATAATATAATAGTCAATATAATATAATAGTCAATATAACATAATAGTCAATATAACATAATATAATAGTCAATATAATATAATAGTCAATATAATATAATAGTCAATATAATATAATAGTCAATATAACATAATAGTCAATATAATATAATAGTCAATATAATATAATAGTCAATATAATATAATATAATAGTCAATATAACATAATAGTCAATATAATATAATAGTCAATATAATATAATAGTCAATATAATATAATAGTCAATATAATATAATAGTCAATATAACATAATATAATAGTCAATATAATATAATAGTCAATATAATATAATAGTCAATATAATATAATAGTCAATATAACATAATATAATAGTCAATATAATATAATAGTCAATATAATATAATAGTCAATATAATATAATAGTCAATATAATATAATAGTCAATATAACATAATATAATAGTCAATATAATATAATAGTCAATATAATATAATAGTCAATATAACATAATAGTCAATATAACATAATATAATAGTCAATATAATATAATAGTCAATATAATATAATAGTCAATATAATATAATAGTCAATATAATATAATAGTCAATATAATATAATAGTCAATATAATATATTAGTCAATATAATATAATATAATAGTCAATATAATATAATATAATAGTCAATATAATATATTAGTCAATATAATATAATAGTCAATATAATATAATAGTCAATATAATATAATAGTCAATATAATATAATAGTCAATATAATATAATATAATAGTCAATATAATATAATATAATAGTCAATATAATATATTAGTCAATATAATATAATAGTCAATATAATATAATAGTCAATATAACATAATATAATAGTCAATATAATATAATAGTCAATATAACATAATATAATAGTCAATATAATATAATATAATAGTCAATATAATATATTAGTCAATATAATATAATAGTCAATATAACATAATAGTCAATATAATATAATAGTCAATATAATATATTAGTCAATATAATATAATAGTCAATATAATATAATATAATAGTCAATATAATATATTAGTCAATATAATATAATATAATAGTCAATATAATATAATATAATAGTCAATATAATATATTAGTCAATATAATATATTAGTCAATATAATATAATATAATAGTCAATATAATATAATAGTCAATATAATATATTAGTCAATATAATATAATATAATAGTCAATATAATATAATATAATAGTCAATATAATATATTAGTCAATATAATATAATAGTCAATATAATATAATAGTCAATATAATATAATAGTCAATATAATATAATAGTCAATATAATATAATATAATAGTCAATATAATATATTAGTCAATATAATATAATAGTCAATATAATATAATAGTCAATATAATATAATAGTCAATATAATATAATAGTCAATATAATATAATATAATAGTCAATATAATATAATATAATAGTCAATATAATATATTAGTCAATATAATATAATATAATATAATATAATAGTCAATATAATATAATAGTCAATATAATATATTAGTCAATATAATATAATAGTCAATATAACATAATAGTCAATATAATATATTAGTCAATATAATATATTAGTCAATATAATATAATAGTCAATATAATATAATAGTCTGTATAATATAGATGCAATATAATAGTATTATATAACATCATGACAATCATGATCTATATCAACTATCTACAGAAGCATACTGTATGAATCCATACCAGACAGAGACTAACCAGCAGCATACTGTATGAATCCATACCAGACAGAGACTAACCAGCAGCATACTGTATGAATCCATACCAGACAGAGCCTAACCAGCAGCATACTGTATGAATCCATACCAGACAGAGTTAACCAGCAGCATACTGTATGAATCCATACCAGACTGAGACTAAACAGCAGCATACTGTATGAATCCATACCAGACAGAGACTAACCAGCAGCATACTGTATGAATCCATACCAGACAGAGACTAACCAGCAGCATACTGTATGAATCCATACCAGACAGAGAGACAAACCCAGCAGCATACTGTATGAATCCATACCAGACTGAGACTAACCAGCAGCATACTGTATGAATCCATACCAGACTGAGACTAACCAGCAGCATACTGTATGAATCCATGCCAGACTGAGACTAACCAGCAGCATACTGTATGAATCCATACCAGACAGAGACTAACCCAGCAGCATACTGTATGAATCCATACCAGACTGAGAGACTAACCAGTAGCATACTGTATGAATCCATATCAGACAGAGACTAACCAGCAGCATACTGTATGAGGCAGGACCTCCTTCTGTTGGTTCCTTTCTATAGCAACACAACTACAGCCCATCTCTGTCTCTCTGCTCTCTCCCCTCTCCCTTTCTCTGTATCTCCCCTCTCCCATTCTCTCTTTCTCCCCTCTCCCATTCTCTGTTTCTCCTCTCTCCCATTCTCTGTTTCTCCCCTCTCCCATTCTCTCTTTCTCCCCTCTCCCATTCTCTGTTTCTCCTCTCTCCCATTCTCTTTTTCTCCTCTCTCCCATTCTCTCTTTCTCCCCTCTCCCATTCTCTCTTTCTCCCCTCTCCCATTCTCTCTTTCTCCCCTCTCCCATTCTCTCTTTCTCCCCTCTCCCATTCTCTCTTTCTCCCCTCTCCCATTCTCTCTTTCTCCCCTCTCCCATTCTCTGTTTCTCCTCTCTCCCATTCTCTGTTTCTCCCCTCTCCCATTCTCTCTTTCTCCCCTCTCCCATTCTCTCTTTCTCCCCTCTCCCATTCTCTCTTTCTCCCCTCTCCCATTCTCTCTTTCTCCTCTCTCCCATTCTCTCTCTCCATCGCTCACCTGTTTTCCATCCAGTGTATAGATCTTCTTCACCACCCCAGAGTCCAGTTTGACGGCCTCCGTGATGTCGGTGAGGACCTGTTCGTATGAATGGGCCGTCTTCTTATTGAGCAGAATCCGTACAGCCTTCCTGGGCTTCACCCCGCTCCGCACCACCGTCACCAGCTTGGGCCGGATGAAATCCTTCACCCCCTGGTCCCGGGTGTCTGGCGGTCCGGCCTTGGAGCTGCCCAGAGAAAGGGGCCCGCGGGCGGCCGCCCCAGACGAAGCTTTGACGTTCACAGACCAGTTGGGGTTGACGTTCTTGGTGTAGTCAAGCTTCTTGAAGACCTCAATGGAGCCGCACACGTAGCTCTCGCCTGGGGAGGGGAGATGGGGGAGAGAGACAGGGAGAAGGGGAGATGGGGGAGAGAGACAGAGAGAAGGGGAGAGAGACAGGGAGAAGGGGAGATGGGGGAGAGAGACAGGGTGAAGGGGAGAGAGACAGGGAGAAGGGGAGATGGGGGAGAGAGACAGGGAGATGGGGGAGAGAGACAGGGAGAAGGGGAGATGGGGGAGAGAGACAGAGAGAAGGAGGAGAGAGACAGGGAGAAGGGGGAGAGAGACAGGGAGAAGGAGGAGAGAGACAGGGAGAAGGGGGAGAGAGACAGGGAGAAGGAGGAGAGAGACAGGGAGAAGGGGGAGAGAGACAGGGAGAAGGGGGAGAGAGACAGGGAGAAGGGGAGATGGGGGAGAGAGACAGGGAGAAGGGGAGATGGGGGAGAGAGACAGGGAGAAGGGGAGATGGGGGAGAGAGACAGGGAGAAGGGGAGATGGGGGAGAGAGACAGGGAGAAGGAGAGGGGGAGAGAGACAGGGAGAAGGGGAGATGGGGGAGAGAGACAGGGAGATGGGGGAGAGAGACAGGGAGAAGGGGAGATGGGGGAGAAAGACAGGGAGAAGGGGAGATGGGGGAATGAGACAGGGAGAAGGGGAGAGAGACGGGGAGAAGGGGAGAGAGACAGGGGGAAGGGTAGATGGGGGAGAGAGACAGGGAGAAGGGGAGATGGGGGAGAGAGACAGGGAGAAGGAGAGGGGGAGAGAGATGGGGGGGAGAGACAGGGAGAACGGGAGATGGGGGAGAGAGACAGGAAGAAGGAGAGATGGGGGAGAGAGACAGGGAGAAGGGGAGATGGGGGAGAGAGACAGGGAGAAGGGGAGATGGGGAGAGAGACAGGGAGTAGGAGAGGGGGAGAGAGATGGGGGAGAGAGACAGGGAGAAGGGGAGATGAGAGAGAGAGACAGGGAGAAGGGGAGGGGGAGAGAGACAGGGAGAAGGGGAGATAAGGGAGAGAGACGGGGAGAAGGGGAGAGAGACAGGGAGAAGGAGAGGGGGAGAGAGATGGGGGGAGAGACAGGGAGAACGGGAGATGGGGGAGAGAGACAGGAAGAAGGAGAGATGGGGGAGAGAGACAGGGAGAAGGGGAGATGGGGAGAGAGACAGGGAGTAGGAGAGGGGGAGAGAGATGGGGGAGAGAGACAGGGAGAAGGGGAGATGAGAGAGAGAGACAGGGAGAAGGGGAGGGGGAGAGAGACAGGGAGAAGGAGAGATGGGGCAGAGAGAGGGGGAGAAGGGGAGATGGGGGAGATAGAAGAGAGAGACGGGGAGGGGGAGATAGAGGAGAGAGACGTGGAGGGGGAGATAGAGGAGAGAGACGGGGGGAGATAGAGGAGAGAGACGGGGAGGGGGAGATAGAAGAGAGATACGGGGAGGGGGAGATAGAGGAGAGAGACAGGGAGAAGGGGAGGGGGAGATGGGGGAGAGAGACAGGGAGAAGGGGAGGGGGAGATGGGGGAGAGAGACAGGGAGAAGGGGAGGGGAAGATGGGGGAGAGAGACAGGGAGAAGGGGAGGGGGAGATGGGGGAGAGAGACAGGGAGACGGGGAGGGTGAGATGGGAGAGAGAGACAGGGAGACGGGGAGGGTGAGATGGGGGAGAGAGACAGGGAGAAGGGGGAGAGAGACAGAGAGAAGGGGAGGGGAAGATGGGGGAGAGAGACAGGGAGAAGGGGAGGGGGAGATGGGGGAGAGAGAGACAGGGAGACAGGGAGGGTGAGATGGGGGAGAGAGACAGGGAGAAGGGGGAGAGAGACAGGGAGAAGGGGGAGAGAGACAGGGAGAAGGAGGAGAGAGACAGGGAGAAGGGGGAGAGAGACAGGGAGAAGGAGGAGAGAGACAGGGAGAAGGGGGAGAGAGACAGGGAGAAGGGGGAGAGAGACAGGGAGAAGGGGAGATGGGGGAGAGAGACAGGGAGAAGGGGAGATGGGGGAGAGAGACAGGGAGAAGGGGAGATGGGGGAGAGAGACAGGGAGAAGGGGAGATGGGGGAGAGAGACAGGGAGAAGGAGAGGGGGAGAGAGACAGGGAGAAGGGGAGATGGGGGAGAGAGACAGGGAGATGGGGGAGAGAGACAGGGAGAAGGGGAGATGGGGGAGAAAGACAGGGAGAAGGGGAGATGGGGGAATGAGACAGGGAGAAGGGGAGAGAGACGGGGAGAAGGGGAGAGAGACAGGGGGAAGGGTAGATGGGGGAGAGAGACAGGGAGAAGGAGAGGGGGAGAGAGATGGGGGGGAGAGACAGGGAGAACGGGAGATGGGGGAGAGAGACAGGAAGAAGGAGAGATGGGGGAGAGAGACAGGGAGAAGGGGAGATGGGGGAGAGAGACAGGGAGAAGGGGAGATGGGGAGAGAGACAGGGAGTAGGAGAGGGGGAGAGAGATGGGGGAGAGAGACAGGGAGAAGGGGAGATGAGAGAGAGAGACAGGGAGAAGGGGAGGGGGAGAGAGACAGGGAGAAGGGGAGATAAGGGAGAGAGACGGGGAGAAGGGGAGAGAGACAGGGAGAAGGAGAGGGGGAGAGAGATGGGGGGAGAGACAGGGAGAACGGGAGATGGGGGAGAGAGACAGGAAGAAGGAGAGATGGGGGACAGAGACAGGGAGAAGGGGAGATGGGGGAGAGAGACAGGGAGAAGGGGAGATGGGGAGAGAGACAGGGAGTAGGAGAGGGGGAGAGAGATGGGGGAGAGAGACAGGGAGAAGGGGAGATGAGAGAGAGAGACAGGGAGAAGGGGAGGGGGAGAGAGACAGGGAGAAGGAGAGATGGGGCAGAGAGAGGGGGAGAAGGGGAGATGGGGGAGATAGAAGAGAGAGACGGGGAGGGGGAGATAGAGGAGAGAGACGTGGAGGGGGAGATAGAGGAGAGAGACGGGGGGAGATAGAGGAGAGAGACGGGGAGGGGGAGATAGAAGAGAGATACGGGGAGGGGGAGATAGAGGAGAGAGACAGGGAGAAGGGGAGGGGGAGATGGGGGAGAGAGACAGGGAGAAGGGGAGGGGGAGATGGGGGAGAGAGACAGGGAGAAGGGGAGGGGAAGATGGGGGAGAGAGACAGGGAGAAGGGGAGGGGGAGATGGGGGAGAGAGACAGGGAGACGGGGAGGGTGAGATGGGGGAGAGAGACAGGGAGACGGGGAGGGTGAGATGGGGAGAGAGACAGGGAGAAGGGGGAGAGAGACAGAGAGAAGGGGAGGGGAAGATGGGGGAGAGAGACAGGGAGAAGGGGAGGGGGAGATGGGGGAGAGAGAGACAGGGAGACGGGGAGGGTGAGATGGGGGAGAGAGACAGGGAGAAGGGGGAGAGAGACAGGGAGAAGTATTTGGAAATAGCCACGGGACAATTTTTAAATACCACTGAAACTATTTATTCAATGTTTTTGTTGTTGTAGCTACTTTTTAAGTGAATACCTGCAGTCAACGTGCGCAATACGTTATTATTCAATACGTTATTATTCAATACGTTATTAATCAATACGTTATTATTCAATACGTTATTATTTGATACGTTATTAATCAATACGTTATTATTCAATACGTTATTATTCAATACGTTATTAATCAATACGTTATTAATCAATACGTTATTATTTGATACGTTATTAGTCAATACGTTATTATTCAATACGTTATTATTCAATACGTTATTATTCAATACGTTATTATTCAATACATTATTAATCAATACGTTATTATTCAATACGTTATTAATCAATACGTTATTATTCAATACGTTATTATTCAATACGTTATTATTCAATACGTTATTAATCAATACGTTATTAATCAATACGTTATTACCCAATACGTTATTAATCAATACGTTATTAATCAATACGTTATTAATCAATACGTTATTAATCAATACGTTATTAATCAATACGTTATTATTCAATACGTTATTAATCAATACGTTATTATTTGATACGTTATTATTCAATACGTTATTAATCAATACGTTATTAATCAATACGTTATTATTCAATACGTTATTATTCAATACGTTATTATTCAATACATTATTATTCAATACATTATTATTCAATACATTATTATTCAATACGTTATTAATCAATACGTTATTATTCAATACGTTATTATTCAATACGTTATTATTCAATACGTTATTATTTGATACGTTATTATTCAATACGTTATTAATCAATACGTTATTATTCAATACATTATTATTCAATACATTATTATTCAATACATTATTATTCAATACATTATTATTCAATACATTATTATTCAATACGTTATTAATCAATACGTTATTATTCAATACGTTATTATTCAATACGTTATTAATCAATACGTTATTATTTGATACGTTATTAATCAATACGTTATTAATCAATACGTTATTATTCAATACGTTATTATTCAATACGTTATTAATCAATACGTTATTATTCAATACGTTATTAATCAATACGTTATTATTCAATACGTTATTAATCAATACGTTATTATTCAATACATTATTATTCAATACATTATTATTCAATACATTATTATTCAATACGTTATTAATCAATACGTTATTATTCAATACGTTATTATTCAATACGTTATTAATCAATACGTTATTATTTGATACGTTATTAATCAATACGTTATTATTCAATACGTTATTAATCAATACGTTATTATTTGATACGTTATTATTCAATACGTTATTAATCAATACGTTATTAATCAATACGTTATTATTCAATACATTATTATTCAATACGTTATTAATCAATACGTTATTATTTGATACGTTATTATTCAATACGTTATTAATCAATACGTTATTAATCAATACGTTATTAACCAATACGTTATTAATCAATACGTTATTAATCAATACGTTATTAATCAATACGTTATTAATCAATACGTTATTAATCAATACGTTATTATTCAATACGTTATTAATCAATACGTTATTATTTGATACGTTATTATTCAATACGTTATTAATCAATACGTTATTAATCAATACGTTATTATTCAATACGTTATTATTCAATACGTTATTATTCAATACGTTATTATTCAATACTTTATTAATCAATACGTTATGAGATAAAGATGAATATCTTCTTCAGTTCATCTTTCACATCATTATTTCATTATGAAGCTTCCTGGTGGTCCCCAGTCACAGGGACCGGAGCCTTGTTAGTCACTCTCTATTGTCCAGCATGCTCCTGGTGGTCCCTAGTCACAGGGACCGGAGCCTTGTTGTCCAGCATGCTCCTGGTGGTCCCTAGTCACAGGGACCGGAGCCTTGTTGTCCAGCATGCTCCTGGTGGTCCCCAGTCACAGGGACCGGAGCCTTATTGTCCAGCATGCTCCTGGTGGTCCCTAGTCACAGGGTCCGGAGCCTTGTTGCCCAGCATGCTCCTGGTGGTCCCCAGTCACAGGAACCGGAGCCTTGTTGTCCAGCATGCTCCTGGTGGTCCCCAGTCACAGGAACCGGAGCCTTGTTGTCCAGCATGCTCCTGGTGGTCCCCAGTCACAGGAACCGGAGCCTTGTTGTCCAGCATGCTCCTGGTGGTCCCCAGTCACAGGGACCGGAGCCTTATTGTCTAGCATGCTCCTGGTGGTCGCCAGTCACAGGGACCGGAGCCTTATTGTCTAGCATGCTCCTGGTGGTCGCCAGTCACAGGGACCGGAGCCTTGTGAGTCACCCTCTATTGTCCAGCATCTTCCTGGTGGTCCCTAGTCACAGGGACCGGAGCCTTATTGTCCAGCATGCTCCTGGTGGTCCCCAGTCACAGGGACCGGAGCCTTGTGAGTCACTCTCTATTGTCCAGCATGCTCCTGGTGATCTAGTTCCAGTATGGAATTCACAACTAAATATTTGCCAGCTAGATATCTCATAACTATTAAGTTAACTGTCTAACATGTGCAAAATGCTCTGCAGTTGTGCATTTGGTTTGCTTACTTAGCAGGTAGTTAGCTACCTAGCTAAGTGGTTAGCGTCTTCCAAAATCATGTTTTGCTTGGTAGAGAATCCCTTTTGGATCAAGAGCCTTGCTGGCTAATATTTGTTTGGAGCATGCAGCGACCTGTGAGTAGCATTCTTCAGTTATTTATATAACTTTATGAGCTAGGATGTCTGTCCTACAAATAGTTTAGGGCAGAGACTGTATAATATGTTTTTGCATTGCGCTCACTAGCATTTAGTTAACATTCTCTATGTGCTTTTTACATGTAGTTGTTAGCATTGCTAACCTTTGGATTACAGAGGCACAATAGGGTTTGAACATAGCGCCCCCTTGTGTTCGGTAACGGTATTACCGAATATCCCGGTGTGGCACAAGGTTGGTGTGAAGGTACAGTGGATTTGGAAAGTATTCTGACCCCTTGACTTTTTCAACATTTTGTTACGTTACAGCCTTATTCTAAAATTGATTAAATAAATTAAAAATCATAAGAAATCTACACACAATACCCCATAATGAGAAAGCTAACAGGTTTTAATTTTATTTTTTTGCAACTGTATTAAATATAAAAAACAAAAATACAATTATTCAGATCCTTCGCTATGAGACTGGAAATTGAGGTGAATCCTGTTTCCATTGATCATCCTTGAGATGTTTCTACAACTTGATTGGAGTTCACCTGTAGTATTTTCAATTGGTTGTACATGATTTGGAAAGGCACACATCTGTCTATATAATGTCCCACAGTTGACAGTGCATGTCAGAGCAAAATACAAGCCATGAGGTCGAAGGAATTGTCCGTAGCGCTCCGAGACAGGATTGTGTCGAGGCACAGATCTGGGGAAGGGTACCAAAAAATGTCTGCAGCATTGAAGGTCCCCAAGAAGACAGTGTCCTCCATCATTCTTAAATGGAAGTAGTTTGACTCTTCCTAGAGCTGGCGGCTTGGACAACTGAGCAATCGGGGGAGAAGGGCCTTGGTCAGGGAGGTGACCAAGAAGAAGATTTCAAGATGGCACCGATAGAGATGGCATCTTCGCTTCTAGTCCTTAGGAAACTGTGCAGTATCTTGTTTTATTTATATATTATTTCTTACATTGTTAGTCCAGAAAACCTTAAGCGTTATTATTCACCTGACCTAGAATTCCTCACAATCAAATGCCGACGTATTATCTCCCAAGGGAACTCTCCTCAGTTATTGTCACAGCAGTGTATATCCCCCTGCAAGCGGATACCAAGACGGCCATCAAGGAACTTCACTGGACTTT
This sequence comes from Oncorhynchus mykiss, assembly GCF_057628025.1. NCBI lineage: Eukaryota > Metazoa > Chordata > Actinopteri > Salmoniformes > Salmonidae > Oncorhynchus > Oncorhynchus mykiss. The sequence goes on along the minus strand of NC_143031.1, from coordinate 3,591,023 downwards.
ATACAAACTGGAAACAATATATCCTGAGGCTGCATTTATTGTAGCTGGGGATTTTAACAAAGTTAATTTGAGAACAAGGCTACCTAAATTCTATCAGCATACCGATTGCAGTACACGAGCGAGTAACACTTCAACCATTTCTGCTGTAACTTCTGTGATGCATACAAGGCCCTATCCCCGACCTCCTTTTGGCAAAAATCAACCATGACTCCATCTTGTATCTTCCCTTCCAATAGGCAGAAACTAAAACAGGAAACGCCCATGCTGGTCCGATCATGTAGACTGGAACATGTTCTGGATAGCCTCAGAGGATAACATTGACGTAAACGCTGACGTGGTGAGCGAGTTTATAAGGAAGTGTACGGGAGATGTTGTGCCCACTGTGACTATTAAAACCTTCCCTAACCAGAAACCGTGGATTGATGGCAGCATTTGTGAAAAACTAAAAAGCACTTACTACCACATTTAATCACAGCAAGGCGACTGGAAACATGGCAGAATGCAAACAGTGTAGTTATTCCCTCCGTAAGGCAATCAAAGAAGCAAAACGTCAGTACAGAGACCAAGTAGAGTCGCAATTCAACGGCTCAGACACGAGATGTATGTGGCAGGGTCTACAGTCAATCACGGATTACAAAAAGACAACCAGCCCCACCGTGGACAACAACGTCTTGCTTCCAGACAAATTAAACAACCTCTTTGAGTGTTTTGAGGACAATACAGTGCCACCAACGTGGCCCGCTTCCAAAGACTGTGGGCTTTCCTTCTCCATGGCCGACGTGAGTAAAACGTTTAAACGTGTTGCCGAGACGGCATCCCTAGCCACGTCCACAGAGCATGCGCAGACCAGCTGGCTGGTGTGTTTACGGACATATTCAATCAATCCTTATCCCTGTCTGCTGTTCCCACATGCTTCAAGATGGCCACCATTGTTCCTGTTCCCAAGAAAGCTAAGGTAACTGAACTCAATGACTAACACTAGTTCCTCTATGGAGATGGGAGAACCTTCCAGAAGGACAACCATCTCTGCAGCACTATACCAATCAGGCCTTAATGGTAGAGTGGATAGACGGAAGTCACTCCTCAGTAAAAGGCACCTGACAGCCCGCTTGGAAAAAAGGCTCCTCAAGACTCTCAGACCATGAGAAACAAGATTATCTGGTCTGATGAAACCAAGATTGAACTCTTTGACCTGAAAGCCAAGTGTCAGGTCTGGAAGAATCCTGGCACCATCCCTATGGTGAAGTATTGTGGTGGCAGCATCATGCTGTGGGGATGTTTTTCAGCAGCAGGGACTGGAAGACTAGTCAGCATCGAGGCAAAGATAAAAAGAGCAAAGTACAGAAGTACATGAAAACCTGCTCCAGAGCGCTTGGGACCTCAGACTGGGGTGAAGGTTCACCTTCCAACAGGACAACGACCCTAAGCACACAGCCAAGACAACACAGGAGTGGCTTCGGGACTAGTCTCTGAATGTTCTTGAGTGGCCCAGCAAGAGCCCGGACTTGAAACCGATCTAACAGCTCTGGAGAGACCTGAAAATAGCTGTGCAGCGACGCTCCCCATCCAACCTGACAGAGCTTGAAAGGATCTGCAGAGAGGAATGGGATAAACTCCCCAAATACAGGTGTGCCAAGCTTGTAGCATCAAACCCAAGAAGACTCGAGGCTGTAATCGCTGCAAAAAAGGTTTGTCAACAAAAGTAACAAAGTAAAGGGTCTGAATACTTATGTAAATGTGCAAAAAAAAAATATATTTTTTATATAAACCTGTTTTTGCATTGTCATTATGGGGTATTGTGATGTCATTATGGGGTATTGTGATGTCATTATGGGGTATTGTGATGTTATTATGGGGTATTGTGTGTAGATTGATGAGGGGAAAAAAACATTTCAATCCATTTTAGAATAAGACTAACGTAACAAAATCTGGGAAGACACTATATAACAATGTGGACACTATATAACGATGTGGACACTATATAACAATGTGGACACTATATAACAATGTGGACGCGGAACTCGTCTAGTCACCTCCTCTATAACAATGTGGATACGGCCCTAGTCTAGTCACCTCCTCTATAACAATGTGGATACGGCCCTAGTCTAGTCACCTACTCTATGACAATGTGGATACGGCCCTAGTCTAGTCACCTCCTCTATAACAATGTGGATACGGCCCTAGTCTAGTCACCTCCTCTATAACAATGTGGATACGGCCCTAGTCTAGTCACCTCCTCTTGTTGCTAAACAACCAACCCGTCTACACTGAGTGTACAAAACATTAGGAACACCTGCTCTTTCCATGACATAGACTGACCAGGTGAATCCAGGTGAAAGATATGATCCCTTATTGATGTCACCTGTTAAATCCACTTCAATCAGTGTAGATGAAGGGGAGGAGACACGTGGTTAAAGAATGATTTTTAAGCCTTGAGACAGTTGAGACATGGATTGTGTGTGTGTGTGTCTTTCAGAGGGTGAATGGGCAAGACAAACTATTTAAGCGCCTTTGAACGGGGTATGGTAGTAGGTGCCAGGCGCACCGGTTTGTGTCAAGAACTGCAACGCTGCTGGGTTTTTCCTCACTCAACAGTTTCCTGTGTGTATCAAGAATGGTCCACAACCCAAAGGACATCCAGCCAACTGGACACAACTGTAGGAAGTGTTGGAGTCAACATGGGCCAGTATCCCTGTTGACACAACTGTGGGAAGCGTTGGAGTCAACATGGGCCAGTATCCCTGTTGACACAACTGTAGGAAGCGTTGGAGTCAACATGGGCCAGTATCCCTGTTGACACAACTGTAGGAAGCGTTGGAGTCAACATGGGCCAGTATCCCTGTTGACACAACTGTAGGAAGCGTTGGAGTCAACATGGGCCAGTATCCCTGTTGACACAACTGTAGGAAGTGTTGGAGTCAACATGGGCCAGTATCCCTGTTGACACAACTGTGGGAAGCGTTGGAATCAACATGGGCCAGTATCCCTGTTGACACCCAACTCAATAATAGAAAGGTGTTCTTAATGTTTTGTTCACTCAGTGTATAGGCACTAATTTATCATCAACCATACTCTACCCAGATCCAATGAGAGAGAGCGAGACAGAGAGAGAGCGAGAGAGAGACAGTTTTCCAAAGTAATTAAAGCATTATATTACCCTCCAACAGTTGATCGGTGCTGGTGATCTTTTTGGTTCCGTCCGCGGAGTAAATGGTCCTGACGCCCTGCGGCAGATTCACATTATCAGACAGCGTGCGGGTTAGGTCCGCCAGCAGCGCGTCAAACGACCGGAACCGCTCCACTGAGATGGCGTACACTATCCCGTTAAAGTAGCGGTCCCCGTTGCGGTAGAAGCGGACCTTCTTGGCCTTCTTCTCTGAGCTGAGGTTCTTGAGTGTCCGGGAACGGTAGAGGCTGCAGTGGGCGCTGTGTGTCGGGCTGGTCACCCCGTTCAGCCTGCCCCCTCCTCGGCTGTTCCGTTGCGATTTGTCCCGCTCGTCGAAATGCTCCAGCTCCATCTCACTGCCGAAGGTCACAAGCACAGCTACACTATCTAAATAAAGAAATAGATAATAAAATGTAACCAACTAAACAAACATGTCCCGTGATAATCAGAGAGATATTCCGGATAAAATGTGTAAAAATGGTGTCCAAACAACACGGGTTTTAGTTTCAATGTCCCGGTTTGTCCAGAAAGCCGCGGTCTATCTCTGTTAGCCAGGACTAGTGTCCGCGGTCTCAAAATAACTTGCTAATGACAGATTATGTATAGTAGGCTTGGCTAGGCATGGTATGTCATGGGGTTGCAAGGGAAGCAGAGAATTAGTGACTGGTCTTAGTCCGATAGCCATGTGCTTTCTGTTGCTTTATAAATATGTAAATGCTGCGCACAAGAGACCAGAGCAGAGATACTGCAGGGAGTCTCCGCTTGACCACAATCACTACCTATCCAATTGTTTACGAAGCTCTTCGATTACAATTCAAAACACATCCAAAAACTGAGACAAAAAAAGATGAATGATAAACAAGATTAATATTACATCTAAGAACATGTTTGATTGTGTTATTGTGTCCAATTGACAACATAGAGGTTTCACATTGTCCAATAAGTGCAGGGAGACCACTTTCAACTGTTTCGAACAAACTGATCAACATTAGAGTCATATCAACGAATCAACAATGATTTTCTACCACAGTGACGGATTTGTGAATGACACACTTCTAATAATGGTGCGGCAGGTAGCCTAGTTACAGCGGTGGGCCAGTAACCCGAAACGTTGCTGGGTCGAATCCCCGAGCTGACATGATAAACATCTGTTGTTCTTCCCCTGAACAAGGCACTTCCCCCGGTAGGCCGTCATTGTAAATACACATTTGCTGTTAAATGACTTGCCTAGTTTAATAAAGGTTACATTAAAAATAACAGCTGCATAGAAAATGAGAGCGAAATGGATAGAAGCGATGCGTTGTTTTGTGTTGCTTATATCAATGCAATAAATGATTGTTTTTCATAGTTTGCTTACCTACGTGATTCACTAAGGATTCTGTCGCCTCCAGTCTTGCTGCGTGTATTTCCCCAGAAAACAGAATAATGGGTTTCAGTAAACAGTAGCCAGTAAAGTGTAGACTCGGGACCGTTGCCTCTTTCCTGACGTTTATCAGACACCGCAGCTACCACAGAACAGCGCAGACCAGCACTTTTGTTTTTCCTTCTCCCCTCCACCACCATCACTACCAGTGAGATTGTGTGTGCATGGGCGTGAGAGAGAGAGAGAGTGCGTGCGTGGAGGCTGGGCACACCTCGGGCTCGTGCTAATGGCCCGCACCCGCTCAACCCCCTCATGCGCAGCACGCCCCCCCAGCCTCGAGCTGTCAGGGCAGCTTTAACTCTGTCATTATCAATAAAAGACGTCTGGACTAGAGCAGGATGGGGAGGAATGTGTACCGGCACCTCCTGTATTTAGCCTCCTGTACATTGACTTAGTACCTGTACCCTCTGTATATAACCTCCCATACATCGGGAGCCTCCTGTACATTGACTCAGTACCTGTACCCTCTGTATATAACCTCCCATACATCGGGAGCCTCCTGTACATTGACTCAGTACCTGTACCCTCTGTATATAACCTCCCATACATCGGGAGCCTCCTGTACATTGACTCAGTACCTGTACCCTCTGTATATAACCTCCCATACATCGGGAGCCTCCTGTACATTGACTCAGTACCTGTACCCTCTGTATATAACCTCCCATACATCGGGAGCCTCCTGTACATTGACTCAGTACCTGTACCCTCTGTATATAACCTCCCATACATCGGGAGCCTCCTGTACATTGACTCAGTACCTGTACCCTCTGTATATAACCTCCCATACATCGGGAGCCTCCTGTACATTAACTCAGTACTGGTACCTCCAGTATATAGCCTCATTATTGTTATTTTATTGTGTTACAATTTCAATTTTCTTTTATTACTTTAGTTTATTTAGTAAATATTTTCTTAACTCAATTTTCTGAAAACTGCATTGTTGTTTAAGGGCTTGTGACAAATACAATTTGATTTGATTAGATCTGCTGGTGTAAAAAGGGCTTTATAAATACATTTGATTGAGTGTGTGTGTTGGGACGGAGGTGTGTGTGTGTTGGGAAGGAGATGTGTGTGTGTTGGGAAGGAGGTGTGTGTGTTGGGAAGGAGGAGTGTGTGTGTTGGGAAGGAGGAGTGTGTGTGTTGGGAAGGAGGTGTGTGTGTGTTGGGGTGTGTGTGTGTTGGGAAGGAGGAGTGTGTGTGTTGGGAAGGAAGAGTGTGTGTTGGGAAGGAGATGTGTGTGTGTTGGGAAGGAGGTGTGTGTGTGTTGGGGTGTGTGTGTGTTGGGAAGGAGGAGTGTGTGTGTTGGGAAGGAAGAGTGTGTGTTGGGAAGGAGATGTGTGTGTGTTGGGAAGGAGGTGTGTGTGTTGGGAAGGAGGAGTGTGTGTGTTGGGAAGGAGGAGTGTGTGTGTTGGGAAGGAGGTGTGTGTGTGTTGGGATGGAGGAGTGTGTGTGTTGGGAAGGAGGAGTGTGTGTGTTGGGAAGGAGGAGTGTGTGAGTTGGGAAGGAGGTGTGTGTGTGTTGGGATGGAGGAGTGTGTGTGTTGGGAAGGAGGAGTGTGTGTGTTGGGAAGGAGGTGTGTGTGTGTTGGGAAGGAGGAGTGTGTGTTGGGAAGGAGGAGTGTGTGTGTTGGGAAGGAGGAGTGTGTGTGTTGGGAAGGAGGTGTGTGTGTGTTGGGAAGGAGGAGTGTGTGTGTTGGGAAGGAGGAGTGTGTGTGTTGGGAAGGAGGAGTGTGTGTGTTGGGAAGGAGGAGTGTGTGTGTTGGGAAGGAGGAGTGTGTGAGTTGGGAAGGAGGAGTGTGTGTGTTGGGAAGGAGGAGTGTGTGAGTTGGGAAGGAGGTGTGTGTGTGTTGGGAAGGAGGAGTGTGTGTGTTGGGAAGGAGGAGTGTGTGTGTTGGGAAGGAGGAGTGTGTGTGTTGGGAAGGAGGAGTGTGTGAGTTGGGAAGGAGGTGTGTGTGTGTTGGGAAGGAGGTGTGTGTGTGTTGGGAAGGAGGTGTGTGTGTGTTGGGAAGGAGGAGTGTGTGTGTTGGGAAGGAGGAGTGTGTGTGTTGGGAAGGAGGTGTGTGTGTTGGGAAGGAGGTGTGTGTGTTGGGACGGAGGTGTGTGTGTGTTGGGAAGGAGGTGTGTGTGTTGGGAAGGAGGTGTGTGTGTGTTGGGAAGGAGGAGTGTGTGTGTTGGGAAGGAGGAGGTGTGTGTTGGAAAGGAGGAGTGTGTGTGTTGGGAAGGAGGTGTGTGTGTGTTGGGAAGGAGGAGTGTGTGTGTTGGGAATTAGGTGTGTGTGTGTTGGGAAGGAGGTGTGTGTGTTGGGAAGGAGGTGTGTGTGTTGGGAAGGAGGTGTGTGTGTGTTGGGAAGGAGGAGTGTGTGTGTTGGGAATTAGGTGTGTGTGTGTTGGGAAGGAGGTGTGTGTGTTGGGAAGGAGGTGTGTGTGTTGGGAAGGAGGTGTGTGTGTGTTGGGAAGGAGGTGTGTGTGTTGGGAAGGAGGTGTGTGTGTGTTGGGAAGGAGGTGTGTGTGTGTTGGGAAGGAGGAGTGTGTGTGTGGTGTGAAGGAGGAGTGTGTGTGTTGGGAAGGAGGAGTGTGTGTGTGGTGTGAAGGAGGTATGTGTGTGTGGTGGGACAGAGGTGGGCTGTTTTAAATATTTTACTATGACCTGCCTCAATCCCAGCTGCAGTGAAGCAGTGAAAGGGGGAGTGATGGGGGAGAGATGGAGGAGAGATGGAGAGAGAGATGGAGGAGAGATGGAGAGAGAGATGGAGAGAGAGATGGAGGAGAGATGGAGGAGAGATGGAGAAAGATGGAGAAGAGATGGAGGAGAACTGGAGAGAGAGATGGAGAGAGAGATGGAGGAGAGACGGAGGAGAGATGGAGAGAGAGATGGAGGAGAGATGGAGAGAGAGATGGAGAGAGAGATGGAGAGAGAGATGGAGGAGAGATGGAGAGAGAGATGGAGAGAGAGATGGAGAGAGAGATGGAGGAGAGATGGAGAGAGAGATGGAGGAGAAATGGAGAGAGAGATGGAGAGAGAGATGGAGGAGAGATGGAGAGAGAGATGGAGGAGAAATGGAGAGAGAGATGGAGGAGAGATGGAGAGAGAGATGGAGGAGAAATGGAGAGAGAGATGGAGGAGAGATGGAGAAAGAGATGGAGGAGAGATGGAGATGAAATGGAGAGAGGGATGGAGAGGGAGATGGAGAGAGAGATGGAGGAGAGATGGAGGAGGAATGGAGAGAGAGATGAGGGAGAGATGGAGGAGAGATGGAGAGAGAAATGGAGGACGTAGGTGGGGCAATCTGACAGTAATGAAGTAGCTTCTACCCCCACCTATACCCCGAGCTATGTTAACAACCCACTGGTAGATTAGAGCCTACACACAGTCAATTATAGGCTGTTACAAGGCTATTATGCTTAAATCCTCTCTCTCTTTCTGTTGCTGTTCTGACCATCCCATCTTAACTCCTCTCTCTTTCTGTTGCTGTTCTGACCATCCCATCTTAACTCCTCTATCTCTCTTTCTTTCTGTTGCTGTTCTAACCATCCCGTCTTAAGTCCTCTCTCTTTCTGTTGCTGTTCTGACCATCCAATCTATGACTGATTCAAGTATTTTTAGCCAAATCCTAATTGGTATGTTGAAATTTATGTTCCTTTTGATGGCATAGAATGCCCTTCTTGCCTTGTCTCTCAGATCGTTCACAGCTTTGTGGAAGTTACCTGTGGCGCTGATGTTTAGGCCAAGGTATGTATAGTTTTTTGTGTGCTCTAGGGCAACAGTGTCTAGATGGAATTTGTATCTCTCTGTCTCTGTCTCTCTCTCTCTCTCTCTCTCTCTCTCTCTCTGGTCTGGGTAGCCCTTAGATTAGCTGTTCAGAAGTCTAATGGCTTGGGGGTAGAAGCTGTTAAGAAGGCCTTTGGACCCAGACTTGGCGCTCCGGTACCGCTTGCCGTGTGGTAGCAGAGACAACAGTCTATGACTGGGGTGGCTGGAGTCTTTGACCATTTTCAGGGCCTTCCTCTGACACTGCCTGGTATAGAGGTCCTGGATGGCAGGAAGCTTGGCCCCAGTGATGTACTGGGCCGTACACACTACCCTCTGAAGTGCATTGCGGTCGGAGGCCGAGCAGTTGCCAACCCAGGCAGTGATGCAACCAGTCAGGATGCTCTCGATGGTGCAGTTGTAGAACCTTTTGAGGATCTGAGGACCCATGCCAAGTCCTTTCAGTCTCCTGAGGAGGAATAGCTTACCCTGACCCAAACCCTGACCCCTACCTAGACCCTTACCCTGACCCAAACCCTGACCCAAACCCTGACTCATACCCTGACCCCTACCTAAGACCCCTACCTAGACCCTTACCCTGACCCAAGCCCTGACCCAAACGCTGACTCATACCCTGACCCCTACCTAAGACCCCTACCTAGACCCTTACCCTGACCCAAGCCCTGACCCAAACCCTGACCCATACCCTCATAAACCTCTCTGTTCCTATGCATGCCTATCCTCCATTTAAAGGGATATCAACCAGATTCCTTTTTTCTATGGCTTCCCTAAGGTGTCAACAGTCTTTAGACGTAGTTTCAGGTTTTCATTTTGAAAAATGAGCGTGAAAGAGCACATTGCGTAAGTGGATAGGTGGGGGTACTCAGAGTGAGTTGTGCGCTATAGAGTAAAGCAGCCGTTGTTCCTCCCGGTACTATTGAAAAAGCTACACACTCGGTTGATATATTATAGAATATATATTTTAAATACAACCTGAGTATTGATTATTAAAAAAAATTGACATGTTTCTGTGGACATTATGGATATTATTTGGAATATACGTCTGCGTTGTCGTGACCGCTCTTTCCTGTGGATTTCTGAACATAACGCGACAAACAAACATCGGTATTTTGGGTATAAAAATAATCTTTATGGAACAAAAGGAACAGTTGTTCTGTAACTGGGAGTCTCATGAGTGAAAACATCCGAAGATCATCAAAGGTAAACAATTTTTTTGATTGCTTTTCTGATTTTCGTGACCTAGCTACTTAATGCTTAGTGTACATAATGTTATGTTATGCTATCGATAAACTTACACAAACGCTTGGATTGCTTTCGCTGTAAAGCATAATTTCAAAATCTGAGACGACAGGTGGATTAACAAAAGGCTAAGCTATGTTTTCCTATATTGCACTTGTGATTTCACGAATATGAATATTTTTTAAGTAATATTATTTGACTGTGGTGCTATGCTATTCAGCAGTTGCTGATGACAATTATCCCACTACCGGGATGGGTAGCGGCAACAAGTTAAAGACTGTTGACATCTAGTGGAAGATAGTGAAATTGCAATCTGGGAGCCGGAATTACATAAAACCCATTATAAGAGCCTGGGACCTCAAACAAAAAAATATCTGGTTGGTTTTTCTTTGGATTTTCGCCAAATCAGTTATGTTATAGTTCAGATATTATGTTAACATTTTTAGAAACGTAAAAGTGTTTTCTATCCAATGCTATCAATTATATGCATATCCTGGCTTCTGGGCCTGAGCAACAGGCAGTTTACTTTGGGCACGTCAGTCAGGCAGAAATTCTGAAAAAAGGGGCCTAGCCCTAATGAGTTTTAAAGTATCGTCCTTTCTTAAACAAGCCATACAAACCTGGTTACAATTTCAGTTTGATATCCAGAAATGATAGAACAAGTATTACAACAAATGTTATGGTTAAACTAAAAAATATATACTGATTAATGGGGGGAAAAAAAATCTAAATTCGTATTATATTTATTAATGATAATATGAATAGAAATGGATGAGTGAATTTCACATATGCATCTATCAAAAATATGTTTGCTCAATCCAAAGCTACAACCAACTGATTGCAGCATTACTGCGGAGGAGGCAAGTGGAAGAGGTAAAACACAGGGAACTTGTTCTTCTTAAAGACACAAAATATCTTAAAAAAGGATTGGCATAAATTGAAAAAAAATACCAGTTTCATTTGAGGACAAAAAATGCCTCAACTTTCTTCTCCTCTCCTCTCCTCCCCTTCCCCACTCCTCCATACCTCAGCTCTCCTCTCCTCCCCTCCCTTCCCCACTCTCCTCTTCTCTCTTCTCCTCTCCTCTCCTCTCCTCTCCTCCATACCTCAGCTCTCTTATCCTCTCCTCCTCTCCCCACTCCTCCATACCTCTCCTCTCCTCTCTCCTCCTCTCTCCTCCCCTCTTCTCTCCTCTCTTCTCTTCTCTTCTCTTCTCTTCTCTTCTCCTCTTCTCTTCTCCTCTCTATACCTCAGCTCTCCTCTCCTCTTCGTCCCCCTCTTTCTTCTTCACTTCCCTCTTTTCCCCCTCTTCTTCCTACCCTTCCTTTCTCTTAATCCTCATTTTCCTTATCCATCTTCCTCCTCTTCCCTTTCTTCCTCTTCCTTCTTTTCCTCCTCTTCCTCCACTTTCATCTCCTCTTCTTCCACTCCAATTTGGCTCCTCTTCTGTGTGCTGAATTTCAGAAAAGAGAGAGAGGGAACGAACGGATGGATTAATGGATGAATTAATTAATTAAACAAAATTGACATCAATGTAATAATTTTATTTTATGAATGTTTCTTTTTTAATCAACATAACTGCTGATGGTCTGCAGTGTTCAGGTAAATACAGTTGAAGTCAGAAGTTTACATACATCTTAGTGAAATACATTTAAACTCAGTTTTTCCACAATTCCTGACATTTAATCAGAGTAAAAAATGACCTGTCTTTGGTCAGTTAGGATCACCACTTTATTTGAAAGTCAGAATAATAGTAGAGAGAATGATTTATTTAAGCTTTTATGTCTAACATCACATTTCCAGTGGGTCAGAAGTTTACATACACTCAATTAGTATTTGGTAGCATTGCCTTTAAATAGTTGAACTTGGGTCAAACGTCTCGGCTAGGCTTCCATAAACTTACCAGAATAAGTTGGGTGAATTTTGGCCCATTCCTCCTGACAGAGCTGGTGTAACGAGTCAAGTTTGTAGGCCTCCTTGCTCGCACACGCTTTTTCAGTTCTGCCCACAATACATTTTATAGGGTTGAGGTCAGGGCTTTGTGATGGTTATTCCAGTACCTTGTCTTTGTTGTCCTTAAGCCATTTTGCCACAACTTTGGAAGTATGCTTGGGGTCATTGTTCATTTGGAAGACTCACTTGCGACCAAGCTTTAACTTCCTGACTGATGTCTTGAGATGTTGCTTCAATATATGTACATAATTTTCCATCCTCATGATGTCATCTGTTTTGTGAAGTGTAGCAAAGCAACCCCACAACATGATGCTGCCACCCCCGTGCTTCACTGTTGGGATGGTGTTCTTTGGCTTGCAAGCCTCCCCCTTTTTCCTCCAAACATAACGATGGTCATTATGGCCAAACAGTTATATTTTTGCTTCATCAGACAAGAGGACATTTCTCCCAAAAGTACGATTTTTGTCCCCATGTGCAGTTGAAAACTATAGTCTGGCTTTTTTATGGCGGTTTTGGAGCAGTGGCTTCTTCCTTGCTGTGTGGCTTTTCAGGTTATGTCGATATAGGACTCGTTTTTACTGTGGATATAGATACGGTTGTACCTGTTTCCTCCAGCATCTTCATAAGGTCATTTGCTGTTGTTCTGGGATTGATTTGCACCTTTCTCACCCAAGCATGCTCATCTCTAGGAGACAGAACGCGTCTCCTTCCTGAGCGATATGACGGCTGCGTGGTCCCATGGTGTTTATACTTGCGTACTATTGTTTGTACAGATGAACGTGGTACCTTCAGGCATTTGGAAATTGCTCCCAAGGATGAACCAGACTTGTGGAGGTCTACAATATTTTTTCTGAGGTCTTGGCTGATTTCTTTTTATTTTCCCATGATGTCAAGCAAAGAGGCACTGAGTTTGAAGGTGGGCCTTGAAATATATTGACTGGTACTCCTCCAATTGACTCAAATTATGTCAATTAGCCTATCAGAAGCTTCTAAAGCCGTGACATCATTTTCTGGAATTTTATAAGCTGTTTAAAGGCAGTCAACTTAGTGATGTCAATTAGCCTATCAGAAGCTTCCATTACATTTTTCTGAAATTTTCCAAGCTGTTTAAAGGCACAGTCAACTTATTGTATGTAAACTTCTGACCCACTGGAATTGTGATACAGTGAATTAAAAGTTAAATAATATGTCTGTAAACAATTGTTGGAAAAATTACTTGTGTCATGCACAAAGTAGATTTCCTTACCGACTTGCCAAAACTATAGTTTGTTAATTAACAAGAAATATGTGGAGTGGTTGAAAAACGAGTTTTAATGACTACAACATATGGTATGTAAACTTCCAACTTCAACTGTACTACCTTACATAATGAACTAACTAGTAAATACTACCTTACATAATGAATTAACTAGTAAATACTACCTTACATAATGAACTAACTAGTAAATACTACCTTACATAATGAACTAACTAGTAAATACTACCTTACATAATGAAATAACCAGCATTGAAAAGTAGATTTTAATATGTATTCTGCCTTTGACAACTCAAGCCGGTTGCATTTAGTGAGTTGTCAACTCAAAGTCAAGTTCCCAGTCATAGCTCCAATATGTGGCCTCTACTTTAGCACCAATATGTGGAATCTACTTTAGCACCAATATGTGGCCTCTACTTTAGCTCCAATATGTGGCCTCTATTTTAGCACCAATATGTGGCCTCTGCTTTAGCTCCAATATGTGACCTCTACTTTAGCACCAATATGTGGCCTCTACTTTAGTACCAATATGTGGACTCTACTTTAGCACCAATATGTGGCCTCTACTTTGGCACCAATATGTGGCCTCTACTTTAGCTCAAATATGTGGGCTCTACTTTAGCAACAATATGTGGCCTCTACTTTAGCACCAATATGTGGCCTCTACTTTAGCAACAATATGTGGCCTCTACTTTAGCACCAATATGTGGCCTACTTTAGCACCAATATGTGGCCTCTACTTTAGCACCAATATGTGGCCTCTACTTTAGTACCAATATGTGGCCTCTGCTTTAGCTCCAATATGTGGCCTCTACTTTAGCACCAATATGTAGCCTCTACTTTAGCACCAATATGTGGCCTCTACTTTAGCTCCAATATGTGCCTCTGCTTTAGCTCCAATATGTGGCCTCTACTTTAGCACCAATATGTGGCCTCTACTTTAGCACCAATATGTGGCCTCTACTTTAGCACCAATATGTGGCCTCTACGTTAGCTCCAATATGTGGGCTCTACGTTAGCTCCAATATGTGGCCTCTGCTTTAGCTCCAATATGTGGCATCTACTTTAGCACCAATATGTGGCCTCTACTTTAGCACCAATATGTGGCCTCTACTTTAGCACCAATATGTGGACTCTACTTTAGCTTCAATATGTGGCCTCTACTTTATCACCAATATGTAGCCTCTACTTTAGCACCAATATGTGGCCTCTACTTTAGCACCAATACGTGGCCTCTGCTTTAGCTCCAATATGTGGCCTCTACGTTAGCACTAAAACCAAGTAGTCATTGTGAACAGGTACTGTGTATTATAAATACTATGTACTACATGACAACAATGTGTGTCTATACTGTACTTACATTGAAACTATCATCCAATACTGAACAATTATGTATTGGAATATATTTCAATAAAATTAAAATGTATTGGGAAAATGTATTTATCAAATATATCAATAAGATACTCACACCTCACAACCTTCTCTACCCAATGATAATGTTGAGTCTCTTCATTATGTTCTTGGGTTCCCAAAATGGTGTTTTGCAAAAGTTGAATGATTGAGTTACATTGCCTTCAGGACGTATTCCCACCTCTTTAGTATTCCCACTCCTTTAGTATTCCCACTCCTTTAGTATTCCCACCTCCTTTAGTATTCCCACTCCTTTAGTATTCCCACTCCTTTAGTATTCCCACTCCTTTAGTATTCCCACTCCTTTAGTATTCCCACTCCTTTAGTATTCCCACCTCCTTTAGTATTCCCACTCCTTTAGTATTCCCACTCCTTTAGTATTCCCACTCCTTTAGTATTCCCACCTCCTTTAGTATTCCCACTCCTTTAGTATTCCCACTCCTTTAGTATTCCAACTCCTTTAGTATTCCCACCTCTTTAGTATTCCCACTCCTTTAGTATTCCCACCTCTTTAGTATTCCCACTCCTTTAGTATTCCCACTCCTTTAGTATTCCCACTCCTTTAGTATTCCCACTCCTTTAGTATTCCCACTCCTTTAGTATCCCCACTCCTTTAGTATACCCACTCCTTTAGTATTCCTACCTCTTTAGTATTCCCACTCCTTTAGTATTCCCACCTCTTTAGTATTCCCACTCCTTTAGTATCCCCACTCCTTTAGTATCCCCACTCCTTTAGTATTCCAACTCCTTTAGTATTCTTACCTCTGTAGTATTCCCACTCCTTTAGTATTCCCACTCCTTTAGTATTCCCACTCCTTTAGTATTCCAACTCCTTTAGTATTCCCACTCCTTTAGTATTCCCACTCCTTTAGTATTCCCATCCCTTTAGTATTCCCACTCCTTTAGTATTCCCACTCCTTTAGTATTCCCACTCCTTTAGTATTCCCACCTCTTTACTATTCCCACTCCTTTAGTATCCCCACTCCTTTAGTATTCCCACTGCTTTAGTATTCCCTTCCCTTTAGTATTCCCACCTCTTTACTATTCCCACTCCTTTAGTATCCCCACTCCTTTAGTATTCCCACTCCTTTAGTATTCCCACTCCTTTAGTATTCCCACTCCTTTAGTATTCCCACCTCTTTACTATTCCCACTCCTTTAGTATCCCCACTCCTTTAGTATTCCCACTCCTTTAGTATTCCCACTCCTTTAGTATTCCCACTCATTTAGTATCCCCACTCCTTTAGTATTCTCACCTCTTTAGTATTCCCACTCCTTTAGTATTCCCACTCCTTTAGTATTCCAACTCCTTTAGTATTCCAACTCCTTTAGTATTCCCACTCCTTTAGTATTCCCACCCCTTTAGTATTCCCACTCCTTTAGTATCCCCACTCCTTTAGTATTCCCACTGCTTTAGTATTCCCACCCCTTTAGTATTCCCACTCCTTTAGTATTCCCACCTCTTTACTATTCCCACTCCTTTAGTATTCCCACTCCTTTAGTATTCCCACCTCTTTAGTATCCCCACTCCTTTAGTATTCCCACCTCTTTAGTATTCCCACTCCTTTAGTATTCCCACTCCTTTAGTATTCCCACTGCTTCAGTATTCCCACTCCTTTAGTATTCCCACTCCTTTAGTATTCCCACTGCTTTAGTATTCCCACTGCTTTAGTATTCCCACTCCTTTAGTATTCCCACTCCTTTAGTATTCCCACCTCTTTAGTATCCCCACTCCTTTAGTATTCCCACCTCTTTAGTATCCCCACTCCTTTAGTATTCCCACCTCTTTAGTATTCCCACTCCTTTAGTATTCCCACTCCTTTAGTATTCCCACTGCTTTAGTATTCCCACTCCTTTAGTATTCCCACCTCTTTAGTATTCCCACTCCTTTAGTATTCCCACTCCTTTAGTATTCCCACTGCTTTAGTATTCCCACTCCTTTAGTATTCCCACTCCTTTAGTATTCCCACCTCTTTAGTATTCCCACTCCTTTACTTTAACAACATGTTGTTGTGTTACAAGATGTGATTCAAATGGTGTTCATTGTCATTGTTTGTCAACAATCTTCACAAAATACTCTAAAATGTAAACAAAAAAAACGTAAGAAATTCTAACATTTGTAAAAACATTATATAAGTATTCAAGCCCCTGAATGAATCCACGTTAGTGACACACCGTGATGTGTTTCACCAGTCTTGATCTTGTCTCCACCCCCCATCAGGTGTCTCCTATTTTCCCCATTATCCCCTGTGTATTTATCAATGTGTTTTCGGGTTTGTCTGTTGCCAGTTCGACTTGTTTCGTCAGGTCTTAGTGTGTTTCCTGTTTTACCAGTTCTCAAGTTATTGTGGAAAAAGTCAAGGGTTCTGAATACTTTTCGAATGCACTGTGGACGGCAACACCTCCTCCCATAAGCATTCCTTTCTCTTCTATAGATGTTATATCCTTGTATTGCTGCTGCTGTGGCATCAAATTAATGATCTAACTGAGTCTCAGAAAGGGCTAATACAGTGGGGACAGGTATTTACTTGGAATGTTATGCAGGTATGTACTTGGAATGTTATGTAGGTATGTACTTGGAATGTTATGCAGGTATGTACTTGGAATGTTATGCAGGTATGTACTTGGAATGTTATGCAGGTATGTACTTGGAATGTTATGCAGATATGTACTTGGAATGTTATGCAGATATGTACTTGGAATGTTATGTAGGTATGTACTTGGAATGTTATGCAGATATGTACTTGGAATGTTATGCAGGTATGTACTTGGAATGTTATGCAGGTATGTACTTGGAATGTTATGCAGATATGTACTTGGAATGTTATGCAGATATGTACTTGGAATGTTATGCAGGTATGTACTTGGAATGCTATGCAGATATGTACTTGGAATGTTATGCAGATATGTACTTGGAATGGTATGCAGGTATGTACTTGGAATGTTATGCAGGTATGTACTTGGAATGTTATGTAGGTATGTACTTGGAATGTTATGCAGGTATGTACTTGGAATGTTATGTAGGTATGTACTTGGAATGTTATGTAGGTATGTACTTGGAATGTTATGCAGATATGTACTTGGCATGTTATGCAGGTATGTACTTGGAATGTTATGTAGGTATGTACTTGGAATGTTATGTAGGTATTTACTTGGAATGGTATGTTAGTAATGGGTGCATATATTAGTAGTGGGTGCATAGATCAGCAGTGGGTGCATATATTAGTAGTGGGTGCATACATTAGTAGTGGGTGCATACATTAGTAGTGGGTGCATATATTAGTAGTGGGTGCATATATTAGTAGTGGGTGCATACATTAGTAGTGGGTGCATACATTAGTAGTGGGTGCATACATTAGTAGTGGGTGCATATATTAGTAGTGGGTGTATCTATTAGTAGTGGGTGCATACATTAGTAGTTGGTGCATAGTTAGAGAATGTATCAATTCGTTTCCTCATCTGGCTCTCTGGTTCTCTATGTGGCTGGACGGGGTACTGTTGGTGCTCTGTGTGGCTGGACATGGGGAATTGTTGGTGCTCTGTGTGGCTGGACGGGGTACTGTTGGTGCTCTGTGTGGCTGGACGGGGTACTGTTGGTGCTCTGTGTGGCTGGATGGGGTACTGTTGATGCTCTGTGTGGCTGGATGGGGTACTGTTGGTGCTCTGTGTGGCTTGACAGTGTACTGTTGGTGCTCTGTGTGGCTGGATGGGGTACCGTTGGTTCTCTGTGTGGCTAGACGGGGTACCGTTGGTTCTCTGTGTGGCTGGACAGGGTACCGTTGGTGCTCTGTGTGGCTGGATGGGGTACTGTTGGTGCTCTGTGTGGCTGGATAGTGTACTGTTGGTGCTCTGTGTGGCTGGATGGGGTACCGTTGGTGCTCTGTGTGGCTGGATGGGGTACCGTTGGTGCTCTGTGTGGCTGGACGGGGTACCGTTGGTGCTCTGTGTGGCTGGACGGGGTACTGTTGGTGCTCTGTGTGGCTGGACGGGGTACCGTTGGTGCTCTGTGTGGCTGGACGGGGTACTGTTGGTGCTCTGTGTGGCTGGACGGGGTACCGTTGGTGCTCTGTGTGGCTGGACGGGGTACTGTTGGTGCTCTGTGTGGCTGGACGGGGTACCGTTGGTGCTCTGTGTGGCTGGACGGGGTACTGTTGGTGCTCTGTGTGGCTGGACGGGGTACCGTTGGTGCTCTGTGTGGCTGGACGGGGTACTGTTGGTGCTCTGTGTGGCTGGACGGGGTACCGTTGGTGCTCAGTGTGGCTGGACGGGGTACTGTTGGTGCTCTGTGTGGCTGGACGGGGTACCGTTGGTGATCTTTGTGGCTGGATGGGGTACTGTTTGCTCTCTGGCGCCTTCTCCCTTCTTGGCTAAACCTGGTACTGTCACCTGGTGGCATCTAGAGTTGATGACAACTGTGACAGACAGAAAGACCCCTGTATGTGAGTGAGTGTGAGTGTGAGTGTGTGCCCTATATTACAGTGTCTGTAGTAAAATAGACTAATGATGATGGTTGAGTCATCAAAAAAGTCAACACCCACCCTCTCCAACTACACAATGTTCTCTCTATATCTTTCATTGTGGCAGGTATTCATAGATCAGCAGTCAATAAGTGTGTGTATGTATGTATGTATCGTGTCAGCTCGGGGATATGAACTTGCAACCTTTCGGTTACTAGTCCAACACTCTAACCACTAGACTACCCTGCCACCACATAAACAAACATACAGTCAATAACACAATAGAAAAAGTATACATACAGTGTGTGCAAATGAGGTAAGATAAGGGAGGTAAGGCAATAAGTAGGCCATAGTGGTGAAATAATTACAATAATTATTTAGCAATTAAAACACTGGAGTGATCAATGTGCAGAAGATGAATGTGCAAGTAGAGATACTGGGGTGGAAAAAAGCAAAAAATAATAAATCAATAACAGTATGGGGATGAGGTAGTTGGATGGGATATTTACAGATGGGCTGTGTACAGGTCAAAATCAAATCAAATGTATTTGTCACATACACATGGTTAGCAGATGTTAATGCGAGTGTAGCGAAATGCTTGTGCTTCTAGTTCCGACAATGCAGTAATAACCAACAAGTAATCTAACTAACAATTCCAAAACTACTGTCTTGTACACAGTGTGAGGGGATAAAGAATATGTACATAAGGATATATGAATGAGTGATGGTACAGAACGGCATAGGCAAGATGCAGTAGATGGTATCGAGTGCAGTATATACATATGAGATGAATAATGTAGGGTATGTAAACATTATATTAGGTAGCATTGTTTAAAGTGGCTAGTGATATATTTGACATCATTTCCCATCAATTCCCATTATTAAAGTGGCTGGAGTTGAGTCAGTGTGTTGGCAGCAGCCACTCAATGTTAGTGGTGGCTGTTTAACAGTCTGATGGCCTTGAGATAGAAGCTGTTTTTCAGTCTCTCGGTCCCTGCTTTGATGCACCTGTACTGACCTCGCCTTCTGGATGATAGTGGGGTGAACAGGCAGTGGCTCGGGTGGTTGTTGTCCTTGATGATCTTTATGGCCTTCCTGTGACATCGGGTGGTGTAGGTGTCCTGGAGGGCAGGTAGTTTGCCCCCGGTGATGCGTTGTGCAGACCTCACTACCCTCTGGAGAGCCTTACGGTTGTGGGCGGAGCAGTTGCCGTACCAGACGGTGATACAGCCCGATAGGAAGCTCTCGATTGTGCATCTGTAGAAGTTTGTGAGTGCTTTTGGTGACAAGCCGAATTTCTTCAGCCTCCTGAGGTTGAAGAGGCGCTGCTGCGCCTTCTTCACGATGCTGTCTGTGTGGGTGGACCAATTCAGTTTGTCCGTTATGTGTACGCCGAGGAACATAAAACTTACTACCCTCTCCACTACTGTCCCATCGATGTGGATAGGGGGGTGTTCCCTCTGCTGTTCCCTCTGCTGTTTCCTGAAGTCCACAATTCTCTCCTTTGTTTTGTTGACATTGAGTGTGAGGTTATTTTCCTGACACCACACTCTGAGGGCCCTCACCTCCTCCCTGTAGGCCGTCTCGTCGTTGTTGGTAATCAAGCCTACCACTGTAGTGTCGTCCGCAAACTTGATGATTGAGTTGGAGGCGTGCATGGCCACGCAGTCGTGGGTGAACAGGGAGTACAGGAGAGGGCTCAGAACGCACCCTTGTGGGGCCCCAGTGTTGAGGATCAGCAGGGTGGAGATGTTGTTACCTACCCTCACCACCAGGGGGCGGCCCGTCAGGAAGTCCAGTACCCAGGTGCACAGGGCGGGGTCGAGACCAGGGTCTCGAGCTTGATGACGAGTTTAGAGGGTACTATGGTGTTAAATGCTGAGCTGTAGTCGATGAACAGCATTCTCACATAGGTATTCCTCTTGTCCAGATGGGTTAGGGGAGTGTGGTTGAGATTGCGTTGTCTGTGGACCTATTTTGGGCGGTAAGCAAATTGGAGTGGGTCTAGGGTGTCAGATAGGGTGGAGGTGATATGTTCCTTGACTAGTCTCTCAAAGCATTTCATGATGACGGAAGTGAGTGCTGAGTCATTTAGCTCAGTTAGCTTTCTTGGGAACAGGGACAATGGTAGCCCTCTTGAAGCATGTGGGAACAACAGACTGGGATAGGGATTGATTGAATATGTCCGTAAACACACCAGCCAGCTGGTCTGCGCATGCTCTGAGGACGCGGCCGGGGATGCCGTCTGGGCCTGCAGCCCTGCGAGGGTTAACACGTTTAAATGTTTTCCTCACGTCGGCTGCAGTGAAGGAGAGTCCGCATGTTTTAGTTGCGGGCCGTGTCAGTGGCCCTGT
>NC_143031.1:3465000-3565000 GCF_057628025.1 Oncorhynchus mykiss | reverse complement strand
TAGACAGCAGAATGAGGTTAGTGAGGCTAGACAGCAGAATGAGGTCAGTGAGGCTAGACAGCAGAATGAGGTCAGTGAGGCTAGACAGCAGAATGAGATCAGTGAGGCTAGACAGCAGAATGAGGTCAGTGAGGCTAGACAGCAGAATGTGGTCAGTGAGGCTAGACAACAGAATTAGGTTAGTGAGGTTAGCTAGCATCGCACTGCTAGGCTAGACAGCAGAATGAGGTTAGTGAGGCTAGACAGCAGAATGAGGTCAGTGAGGCTAGACAGCAGAATGAGGTCAGTGAGGCTAGACAGCAGAATGAGATCAGTGAGGCTAGACAGCAGAATGAGGTCAGTGAGGCTAGACAGCAGAATGTGGTCAGTGAGGCTAGACAGCAGAATGAGGTCAGTGAGGCTAGACAACAGAATTAGGTTAGTGAGGTTAGCTAGCATCGCACTGCTAGGCTAGAGAACAGAATGAGGTTAGCGAGGCTAGACAGCAGAAAGAGGTCGGTGAGGTTAGCTAGCATCGCACTGCTAGGCTAGAGAACAGAATGAGGTTAGTGAGGCTAGACAGCAGAAAGAGATCAGTGAGGTTAGCTAGCATCGCACTGCTAGGCTAGAGAACACACAGCAGCCATTATGGTTTGGTCCCACTAAGATACTTAACCTTCTGTAGCTAGCCTAGTGCTAAATAGGAAACAACTGACTACGTACAACAGGTAGAAAGAAAGCTTTCTCCTTCTCTCTCATTATATCCCTTCATCTCTAGGCTAGGGAAAACACAGCAACCGTTATGAGTACATAATAACAGATAGAATGTGAAATTCTCTCTCTCTACTAGTGAGCGTTAGCAGGCATTGCCTCTTACTCTCTCTGTCTCTCTCTCTCTCTCTCTCTCTCTCTCTCTCTCTCTCTCTCTCTCTCTCACACACACACACACACACACACACACACACACACACACACATACACACACACACACACACACACACACACACACACACACACACACACACACACACACACACACACACACACACACACACAGAGTAATCCGTGTATGGTTAAGCGTGTAATCCAGTGATTAGTATATCTGAAGAGTGTGAATGTTAAATCAGAGCATGTACAGACCAGCTGGCTGGAGTGTTTACGGACATATTCAAATCTCTCCCTACCCCCAGTCTGATGTCCCCACTTGCTTTATGTACGTTCACTATTGTTTCTCTACACGAGAAAGCTAAAGGTAACTGAACTAAATGACTCATGAAGTGCTTTGAGAGACTGGTCAAGGACCATATCAACTCCACCTTATCGGACACCCTAGACCCACTACAATTTGCATACCGCCCCAACAGAACCAAGGACAATTGACCTCGCCCTATCCCTATCCCACCTCAATTGACACTGCCCTATCCCAGCTGGGCAAGAGGAACACCTATGTAAGAATGCTGTTCATTGACTACAACTCAGACTTCAACACCATAGTACCCTCCAAGCTCGTCACTAAGCTATGGCTATGCACGTCTCCAAGTCAATCATCAAGTTTACGACACAACAGTGGTAGGCTTGATTTACAGCAATGACAAGAGCCTACAGGGAGGTGATTAGAGCCATGGCGGAGTGTTGCCAGGAAAATAACCTCTCTCTCTCTCAACGTCAATAAAACGAAGGAGCTGATTGTGGACTACAGGAGACAGCAGAGGGAGTACGCTCCTATCCACATCGACGGGCTTCAGGTTCCTAAGCGTGTACACCACACCGCCTCTTCAACCTCAGGCGGCTGAAGATATTCAACTTCCACCGATGCACTATTGAGACGATTCTGTTGGGCATCGCCGCCTGGTACGGCGACTGTACTGCCCTCAACAGCACGTCTCTCACCTGGAGCACGCTGCCTGTCCTCCAGGACATCTACAACACTCGTCGTCACAGGAAGGCCAAGAAGATCGTCAAGGACCTCAGCCCCTCGAGCCACGGGCGGTTCACTCTGCTACCATCTAGAAGATCATCAAAGCCCCCACAAAGTACATGGTAGAGTCCCAAGTAAATACTTCCCCCATAAGGTACATGGCCCTTCTTACATCAGCTGATATCTCAAAGTGCTGTACAGAAACCCAGCCTAAAACCCCAAACAGCAAGCAATGCAGGTGTAGAATCACTGACCCAACACCATGTTTCACCGTGGGCATCAGGTGCCTCTCCTTGTATGCATCTCTGTTTCGACGCCAGACATGCCGATGCTGTTTCTGACCAAAACGCTCAATTTTGGTCCCATCTGACCAGAGCACCTTCCTCCAGTCATAATTTAAATGACGTTTGGCTCCCAGCGTTTGCGTCTGTGTCTTGGGGTCAGAAAGGGCTTTCTTCTGGCAACCCTTCCAAAGAGCCTGTGGTTGTGGAGGTGGAGTCTGATGGTGCTTTCTTCTGGTACCCTTCCAAAGAGCCTGTGGTTGTGGAGGTGGAGTCTGATGGTGCTTTCTTCTGGTACCCTTCCAAAGAGCCTGTGGTTGTGGAGGTGGAGTCTGATGGTGCTTTCTTCTGGTACCCTTCCAAAGAGCCTGTGGTTGTGGAGGTGGAGTCTGATGGTGCTTTTTGGGGGGATTTTGTTGCTTCTCTCACCATCCCCCTCCCTATATTGGGGGGGCAAATGCATCAAAAGATCTTTTAATCTTTAGATTTTTTTAATAATTGCCCTGACATTGCTCAGTGGTATAGTCAATCGTTTGTGGATCTTCTTGAAGCCATTACCAGATTTATGAAGGTCTACGACCATCTGTCTCTTTTTCAACAGCCAGTTCTTTTGTTTTCTTCGTGGTGTTGGATCACAGCGGGATGTTGCATGTGTGTTACCTCATTTTGATACCCTAGTGAAACAGGAAGTGATGTAATGGCTCAACATAGTTCCTTAAGACTTAGATAACCTTAAATAAGTGGAATTTAATTCCTGGTTTAATTTTGGTAGATGTTATTTACAATCATCTGTAAAGGTGCCATTAATTGTGGAACCTTGATTTTGGAGGACATTGATTTTTAATTAAATCAATCAATTATTTTGTTGGGTTCCATTGAAACATTAATAAAGTACAGTATTTATCACATGTTGTTATTTTGAGTTTATCTCTATAATTAATATTGTTTATATTTATTTTAAGTGTTTGTTCATTGCCAGTCAGAGGTGCCAGTAATGTTTGGAGCCTGCTGTACATACTTTACGTATTCTCATACATACCTACTGCTGTGTATATACACCTTCTCCTTCTATCTATACTGCCTATACACTGGGTATACCAAACACACACACACACACACACACACACACACATACACACGGTGGCAGGCTCTGGTCTACAGACATCACCTAATCTGGAACACAAGGGACATACTGAATACACTTATTGGAACTCATTCAATCCTTTGTTTGTTTTTATATCCCAGAAAGTTAAATCAGATACTAACATACAGATGCCGTATCTTAATTTGATACAGTTTCATACAGCAGTAAATAATCCTACAGCAAGAGGACATGTTGCATTGTTATGTGGATTATAACTAACAGACATGTTTTTGTAAAGTGTTGATACGTTTTTTTTTTTTTTTAACTTTAAATACACTACACGTTTGCATTTACTGGTGTGCTGGGAAATTCCTGCAACAACAGGATGATCAAATTAAGATACAGCATGTGTAGGAGTAAACAATCACTAGCTCCCTTTCTACTGTGGGCTAAACCTGGTGCTTGTTGGTTCCAGAGTTCCTAGAGTCCATTTCCATTGTGTTCTCCTAGGCCATAATAACAGGGTTTATCCAATATCTCTAGTCTAGGCCAAGTGCTTATGTTCCATGCAGAAGTTCCTGGGCTGAGATTATTGGGCTTCAAGCCCTAGTCGAAAATGTATTGTTATGTGCTATGTAGGTTGAGGAGAGCCAATAGAGCATACCCACCAGAGAAAGTTGGGTTGAGGGAGCCAATAGAAGCACTCGCCAGAGAAATCTGGGTCGAGGGGAGCCAATAGAGCATACCCACCAGAGAAAGTTGGGTTGAGGGAGCCAATAGAAGCACTCGCCAGAGAAAGCTGGGTTGAGGGGAGCCAATAGAGCATACCCACCAGAGAAAGTTGGGTTGAGGGGAGCCAATAGAGCATACCCACCAGAGAAAGTTGGGTTGAGGAGAGCCAATAGAGCATACCCACCAGAGAAAGTTGGGTTGAGGAGAGCCAATAGAGCATACCCATCAGAGAAAGTTGGGTTGAGGGGAGCCAATAGAGCATACCCACCAGAGAAAGTTGGGTTGAGGGGAGCCAATAGAGCATACCCACCAGAGAAAGTTGGGTTGAGGGGAGCCAATAGAGCATACCCACCAGAGAAAGTTGGGTTGAGGGAGCCAATAGAAGCACTCGCCAGAGAAAGTTGAGTTGAGGGAGCCAATAGAAGCACTCGCCAGAGAAAGCTGGGTTGATGGGAACCAATAGAGCATACCCACCAGAGAAAGTTGGGTTGAGGGGAGCCAATAGAGCATACCCACCAGAGAAAGTTGGGTTGAGGGGAGCCAATAGAGCATACCCACCAGAGAAAGTTGGGCTGAGATTATTGGGCTTCAAGCCCTAGTCGAAAATGTATTGTGATGTGCTATCTAGACCAAGTGCTTATGAAGTTCCAGGCTGAACGGCTTGGGCGGTATACCGTATACACTGTACTGAATCCCGGGGAATCTGGGAAATAACCACGGGATGGTTTTTCAAAATTATAAATACCGTTGAAACTATTTCTTTGAAGTTTTTCCGATACATTTGAATATTTGTAGCTACTTTTTAAGTAAATATACGCAGTCAGCGTGTGCAATACGTTAAGGAGATAAAGCAGATGTCTTTGGCTGGATGTCCTTTGGATGGTGGAGCATTCTGGATACACGCAGGAAACTGTTGAGCACGAACAAACCCAGCAACGTTGCAGTTCTTGACACAAAGCGCTGCGCCTAGCACCTACTACCATAACCCCGTTCAAAAGGCACTTAAATATTTTGTCTTGTACATTCACCCTCTGAATGGAGCACATACACAATCCATGTCTCCATTGTCTCAGGGCTTCAAAATCCTTCTTTAACCTGTCTACTCCCTTTCATCTACACTGATTGAAGTGGATTTAACAAGTAACATCAATAAGAGATCATAGATTTCACCTGGATTCACCTGGTCAGTCTATGTCATGGAAAGAGCAGGTGTTCTTAATGTTTTGGACACTCAGTGTATAATAAACAGAGGAGCACCAGTGTATGTGAATAGTGTGAAAGTGTCTGTGTGTGTGTGTGTTGGAGTGTGTGGTGTCAATATGAATGTGTGTGTCATTGTGTGTAGAGTGTGTGTGTGTGTGTTGGAGTGTCAGTGTAGTGTGTGTGAGTGTGTGGTGTCAATATGAATGTGTGTGTCATTGTGTGTAGAGCGTGTGTGTTGGAGTGTCTATGTGTGAGTGTGTGGTGTCAATATGAATGTGTGTGTCATTGTGTGTAGAGTGTGTGTGTTGGAGTGTCTATGTGTGAGTGTGTGGTGTCAATATGAATGTGTGTGTCATTGTGTGTAGAGTGTGTGTGTTGGAGTGTCTATGTGTGAGTGTGTGAGTGTGTGGTGTCAATATGAATGTGTGTGTCATTGTGTGTAGAATGTGTGTGTGTGTTGGAGTGTCAGTGTAGTGTGTTGGAGTGTGTGGTGTCAATATGAATGTGTGTGTCATTGTGTGTAGAGTGTGTGTGTTGGAGTGTCTATGTGTGAGTGTGTGGTGTCAATATGCATGTGTGTGTCATTGTGTGTAGAGTGTGTGTGTTGGAGTGTCTGTGTGTGTGTGTTGGAGTGTGTGGTGTCAATATGAATGTGTGTGTCATTGTGTGTAGAGTGTGTGTGTGTTGGAGTGTCAGTGTAGTGTGTGTGAGTGTGTGGTGTCAATATGAATGTGTGTGTCATTGTGTGCAGAGTGTGTATGTTTTGGAGTGTCTATGTGTGAGTGTGTGAGTGTGTGGTGTCAATATGAATGTGTGTGTCATTGTGTGTAGAGTGTGTGTGTGTGTGTTGGAGTGTCTATGTGTGAGTGTGTGGTGTCAATATGAATGTGTGTGTCATTGTGTGTAGAGTGTGTGTGTGTGTGTTGGAGTGTCAGTGTAGTGTGTGAGTGTGTGGTGTCAATATGCATGTGTGTGTCATTGTGTGTAGAGTGCGTGTGTGTGTTGGAGAGTCAGTGTAGTGTGTGTGAGTGTGTGGGTAGAGTCCAGTGAGTGTACATAGAGCCAGTGCAAGAGAGTCAGTGTAGTGTGTGTGGGTAGAGTCCAGTGAGTGTACATAGAGCCAGTGCAAGAGAGTCAGTGTAGTGTGTGTGTGGGTAGAGTCCAGTGAGTGTACATAGAGCCAGTGCAAGAGAGTCAGTGTAGTGTGTGTGAGGGTAGAGTCCAGTGAGTGTACATAGAGCCAGTGCAAGAGAGTCAGTGTAGTGTGTGTGAGTGTGTGGGTAGAGTCCAGTGAGTGTACATAGAGCCAGTGCAAGAGAGTCAGTGTAGTGTGTGTGGGTAGAGTCCAGTGAGTGTACATAGAGCCAGTGCAAGATAGTCAGTGTAGTGTGTGTGAGGGTAGAGTCCAGTGAGTGTACATAGAGCCAGTGCAAGAGAGTCAGTGTAGTGAGTGTGAGGGTAGAGTCCAGTGAGTGTACATAGAGCCAGTGCAAGAGAGTCAGTGTAGTGTGTGTGTGGGTAGAGTCCATTTTGAAGCCTTTTGATGAACTGTTCAGGAGTCTGATGGCTTAGGGGGGGGGGGGGGGGCAGAAGCTGTTCAGCAGTCTGATGGCTTGGGGGGGGGGGGCAGAAGCTGTTCAGCAGTCTGATGGCTTGGGGGCAGAAGCTGTTCAGGAGTCTGATGGCTTGGGGATAGAAGCTGTTCAGCAGTCTGATGGCTTGGGGATAGAAGCTGTTCAGGAGTCTGATGGCTTGGGGATAGAAGCTGTTCAGGAGTCTGATGGCTTGGGGATAGAAGCTGTTCAGGAGTCTGATGGCTTGGGGATAGAAGCTGTTCAGGAGTCTGATGGCTTGGGGATAGAAGCTGTTCAGGAGTCTGATGGCTTGGGGATAGAAGCTGTTCAGGAGTCTGATGGCTTGGGGATAGAAGCTGTTCAGGAGTCTGATGGCTTGGGGATAGAAGCTGTTCAGGAGTCTGATGGCTTGGGGATAGAAGCTGTTTAGGAGTCTGATGGCTTGGGGATAGAAGCTGTTCAGCAGTCTGATGGCTTGGGGATAGAAGCTGTTCAGGAGTCTGATGGCTTGGGGATAGAAGCTGTTCAGGAGTCTGATGGCTTGGGGATAGAAGCTGTTCAGGAGTCTGATGGCTTGGGGATAGAAGCTGTTCAGGAGTCTGATGGCTTGGGGATAGAAGCTGTTCAGGAGTCTGATGGCTTGGGGGCAGAAGCTGTTCAGGAGTCTGATGGCTTGGGGGCAGAAGCTGTTCAGGAGTCTGATGGCTTGGGGGCAGAAGCTGTTCAGGAGTCTGATGGCTTGGGGATAGAAGCTGTTCAGGAGTCTGATGGCTTGGGGGCAGAAGCTGTTCAGGAGTCTGATGGCTTGGGGATAGAAGCTGTTCAGGAGTCTGATGGCTTGGGGGCAGAAGCTGTTCAGGAGTCTGATGGCTTGGGGATAGAAGCTGTTCAGGAGTCTGATGGCTTGGGGATAGAAGCTGTTCAGGAGTCTGATGGCTTGGGGGCAGAAGCTGTTCAGGAGTCTGATGGCTTGGGGATAGAAGCTGTTCAGGAGTCTGATGGCTTGGGGATAGAAGCTGTTCAGGAGTCTGATGGCTTGGGGGCAGAAGCTGTTCAGGAGTCTGATGGCTTGGGGATAGAAGCTGTTCAGGAGTCTGATGGCTTGGGGATAGAAGCTGTTCAGGAGTGTGATGGCTTGGGGATAGAAGCTGTTCAGGAGTCTGATGGCTTGGGGGCAGAAGCTGTTCAGGAGTCTGATGGCTTGGGGATAGAAGCTGTTCAGGAGTCTGATGGCTTGGGGGCAGAAGCTGTTCAGGAGTCTGATGGCTTGGGGATAGAAGCTGTTCAGGAGTCTGATGGCTTGGGGATAGAAGCTGTTCAGGAGTGTGATGGCTTGGGGATAGAAGCTGTTCAGGAGTCTGATGGCTTGGGGGCAGAAGCTGTTCAGGAGTCTGATGGCTTGGGGATAGAAGCTGTTCAGGAGTCTGATGGCTTGGCGATAGAAGCTGTTCAGGAGTCTGATGGCTTGGGGGCAGAAGCTGTTCAGCAGTCTGATGGCTTGGGAGTAGAAGCTGTTCAGCAGTCTGATGGTTTGGGGTAGAAGCTGTTCAGCAGTCTGATGGTTTGGGATCCTGACGGCCTAGGAACCTCCATCTCCTATCTATCCAAGTAGTAGTAGTTCTAATATAGAACACCAACCTCCATCTCCTATCTATCCAAGTAGTAGTAGGTCTAATATAGAACACCAACCTCCATCTCCTATCTATCCAAGTAGTAGTAGGTCTAATATAGAACACCAACCTCCATCTCCTATCTATCCAAGTAGTAGTAGGTCTAATATAGGATACCAACCTCCATCTCCTATCTATCCAAGTTGTAGTAGGTCTAATATAGGATACCAACCTCCATCTCCTATCTATCCAAGTAGTAGTAGGTCTAATATAGAACACCAACCTCCACCTATCTATCCAAGTAGTAGTAGGTCTAATATAGGATACCAACCTCCATCTCCTATCTATCCAAGTAGTAGTAGGTCTAATATAGGATACCAACCTCCATCTCCTATATATCCAAGTAGTAGTAGGTCTAATATAGAACACCAACCTCCACCTATCTATCCAAGTAGTAGTAGGTCTAATATAGGATACCAACCTCCATCTCCTATCTATCCAAGTAGTAGTAGGTCTAATATAGAACACCAACCTCCACCTCCTATCTATCCAAGTAGTAGTAGGTCTAATATAGAACACCAACCTCCACCTCCTATCTATCCAAGTAGTAGTAGGTCTAATATAGGATACCAACCTCCATCTCCTATCTATCCAAGTAGTAGTAGGTCTAATATAGAACACCAACCTCCACCTCCTATCTATCCAAGTAGTAGTAGGTCTAATATAGGATACCAACCTCCATCTCCTATCTATCCAAGTAGTAGTAGGTCTAATATAGGATACCAACCTCCACCTATCTATCCAAGTAGTACTAGGTCTAATATAGGATACCAACCTCCATCTCCTATCTATCCAAGTAGTAGTAGGTCTAATATAGGATACCAACCTCCACCTATCTATCCAAGTAGTAGTAGGTCTAATATAGGATACCAACCTCCATCTCCTATCTATCCAAGTAGTAGTAGGTCTAATATAGGATACCAACCTCCATCTCCTATCTATCCAAGTAGTAGTAGGTCTAATATAGGATACCAACCTCCACCTCCTATCTATCCAAGTAGTAGTAGGTCTAATATAGGATACCAACCTCCACCTCCTATCTATCCAAGTAGTAGTAGGTCTAATATAGGATACCAACCTCCACCTATCTATCCAAGTAGTAGTAGGTCTAATATAGGATACCAACCTCCATCTCCTATCTATCCAAGTAGTAGTAGGTCTAATATAGGATACCAACCTCCATCTCCTATCTATCCAAGTAGTAGTAGGTCTAATATAGAATACCAACCTCCATCTCCTATCTATCCAAGTAGTAGTAGGTCTAATATAGGATACCAACCTCCACCTCCTATCTATCCAAGTAGTAGTAGGTCTAATATAGGATACCAACCTCCACCTATCTATCCAAGTAGTAGTAGGTCTAATATAGGATACCTAGTATCAGCTGGTGGAGATGACCTCCATGAGGATGAGCTCTTACATGTGCTACATGGACACAGGAAGGTGTGCTCACTGCTCAGTGAAGATGCCCTCCACTGTTGTCCCCCACCATTCTCATCCAGCCACATCTGGACACACGAAGGTAGTGGACTAAACTCCACGGTGAAGGAAGCTCATCTGAGGAAGCTCCTCTGAGGAAGCTCATCTGAGGAAGCTCCTCTGAGGAAGCTCCTCTGAGGAAGCTCCTCTGAGGAAGCTCCTCTGAGGAAGCTCATCTGAGGAAGCTCATCTGAGGAAGCTCATCTGAGGAAGCTCACCCACCTGACTCCAATAATCAATGAATCATGATCTTCAGTTTAGAATACAATTAGTTGAATCAGTTGTGTTAGCGAGGGCTGGGGGGAAAAGTAAAACACCAATCAGGAGTTGCCCATCCCTGGCATAACGCTTCTTAGAGAAGGCCTAATCTAGGATCAGTTTAGACTTTTAAATCAGAATGAATAATACAGGAGGACCTGATCCTAGATCAGCACTCCTACTGAGACGCTATGTGGATATGGCCCCAGGTAAAACTGCAGTTAGCATTCCCAGCCCAGCTAGTTGTACCGGTATATATCATTAGACCATCCAGCCTTGACACATTCCAGTGATCTGTAGACGACAGTAGCTAGCTGAGCAGGACCAGCAAGTTTCCATCCACAACAACAGCAAAATGTTCAACTGTTTAGCTTCTAAAAAACAACCATTCTGCTATTCAGGTGGTGAGAGAGAAACACACTACACCTGTAGGCCAATGTAGCGGACAAGAGTCCCATGGGGGACCCAGGTTCATAACCCGTCCATGACACCTACAAATCAAATCAAATGTATTCATGAAGCCCTTCGTACATCAGCTGATATCTCAAAGTGCTGTACAGAAACCCAGCCTAAAACCCCAAACAGCAAGCAATGCAGGTGTAGAAGCACGGTGGCTAGGAAAAACTCCCTAGAAATGCCAAAAGCGAGGAGGAAACCAAGAGAGGAACCCAGGCTATGAGGGGTGGCCAGTCCTCTTCTGGCTGTGCCGGGTGGAGATTATAACAGAACATGGCCAAGATGTTCAAATGTTCATAGATGACCAGTCCTCTTCTGGCTGTGCCGGGTGGAGATAATAACAGAACATGGCCAAGATGTTCAAATGTTCATAAATGACCAGCATGGTCAAATAATAGATAATAATAATCACAGTGGTTGTCGAGGGTGCAACAGGTCAGCACGGCCAGGTGGACTGGGGACAGCAAGGAGTCATCATGCCAGGTCATGGTCCTAGGGCTCAGGTCATCTGAGAGAGAGAAAGAAAGAAAGAAAGAGAGAAAGAGAGAATTAGAGAGAGCATACTTAAATTCACACAAGACACCGGATAAGACAGGAGAAATACTCCAGATATAACAAACTGACCTTAGCCCCCCGACACACAAACTACTGCAGCATAAATACTGGAGGCTGAGACAGGAGGGGTCAGGAGACACTGTGGCCCCATCCGATGAATCCCCCGGCCAAACAGGCAGGATATAACCCCACCAACTTTGCCAAATCACAGCCCCCACACCACTAGAGGGATATCTTCAACCACCAACTTATCATCCTGAGACAAGGCCGAGTATAGCCCACATAGATCTCCGCCACGGCCCAACCCAAGGGGGGGGCGCCAACACAGACAGGAAGACCGCGTCAGTGACTCAACCCACTCAAGTGATGTACCCTCCTAGGGACAGCTTGGAAGTGCACCAGTAAGCCAGTGACTCAGCCCCTGTAAAAGGGGTAGAGGCAAAGAATCCCAGTGGAGAGAGGGGAACTGGCCAGGCTGAGACAGCAAGGGTGGTTCGTTGCTCCAGTGCCTTTCCATTCACCTTCACACTCCTGGGTCGGACAACACTCAATCATAGGACCTACTGAAGAGATGAGTCTTCATTAAAGGTAGAGACCGAGTCATCGTCTCTACCCTGCATCCAGCTGTTCAAATTAGGAGGCCTGCATTTGAGTTGTGAGACTCTGCTGTAGTGCTCATCACTCCCCCTAACTGTGAGGGGGCCAGAGACAATTACTCGATGCCGACACATCTTTCTAGCTGATTTACACGCTGAAGCTATGTTGCGCTTGGTGACCTCTGACTGTTTCATTCTAACATCATTGGTGCAGATGTGGATAACAATATCTCTATACTCTCTACACTTGCCAGTTTTAGCTTTAGCCAGCACCATATTCAGATTAGCCTTAACGTCGGTAGCCCTGCCCCCCGGTAAACAGTGTATGATCGCTGGATGATTCGTTTTAAGTCTAATACTGCAGGTAATGGAGTCGCCATTGACTAGAGTTTTCAATTTGTCAGAGCTAATGGAGTTAGTGTTCGGCAGTACAATGGCCCCCTTTCAGGCAGGGAGGGGTCCATGGTGGTGCCTGTAGCCCTGGCAGGGATGCTGTCTGTAGGGGTAGCCCTGGGTGAGATGGAGCAGGGTGTTGGAGGAACTAGGCTGCAGCACCGGTGACACCAACGGCCCCAGGGTGGGTTAGAGGCACTGGGTAGAAAGATCCACCAGCGCCTCTCTGTTCCTCTGTCCCCTGCTGCCTCTCTGTTCCTCTGTCCCCTGCTGCCTCTCTGTTCCTCTGTCCCCTGCTGCCTCTCTGTTCCTCTGTCCCCTGCTGCCTCTCTGTCCCTCTGTCCCCTGCTGCCTCTCTGTTCCTCTGTCCCCTGCTGCCTCTATGTTAGCTAGCCAGGTGATGTTTGCCAGTCTCATCTTCTGCTGTAGCTGCCTGGCCGTGTCCCAGGGGGCTCCCTGGTGACGTGAACCCCAGGAAGGGACCTCCGGGCCCAGGGTAAGGTGCTGCCAGACCCTTCTGTACAGTTCTGTGGCCCCAATCCGGCCTGGTAGGCCACCAGACCCCTGGTCAGACATGACAACACACGGTCATACCGGTCCCTTATCTCGGCCAAAAGACATGTCTCAATGCAGGCTGGAGATCTAGACAGAGGAGAGAGAGATAAGAGGAGAGAGAGATAAGAGGAGAGAGAGATAAGAGGAGAGAGAGATAAGAGGAGATCTAGACAGAGGAGATTTAGACAGAGGAGAGCGAGATAAGAGGAGAGTTGAAGGGGAGAGGAGAGTTGAAGGAGAGTTGAAGGAGAGTTGAAGGGGTCAGAAGGAGAGTTGAAGGGGACAGAAGGAGAGTTGAAGGGAGGAGAAGGAGAGTTGAAGGAAAGTTGAAGGAGAGTATGAGAGTTGAAGGAGAGTTGAAGGGGAGGGAAGGAGAGTTGAAGGAGAGAGAAGGAGAGTTGAAGGAGAGTTGAAGGGGAGGGAAGGAGAGTTGAAGGAGAGAGAAGGAGAGTTGAAGGAGAGTTGAAGGGGAGAGAAGGAGAGTTGAAGGGGAGAGAAGGAGAGTTGAAGGGGAGAGAAGGAGATTTGAAGGGGAGAGAAGGAGAGTTGAAGGAGAGTTGCAGGGGAGAGAAGGAGATTTGAAGGGGAGGGAAGGAGAGTTGAAGGAGGGTTGAAGGGGAGGGAATGAGAGTTGAAGGAGAGTTGAAGGGGAGAGAAGGAGAGTTGAAGGGGAGGGAAGGAGAGTTGAAGGAGAGTTGAAGGGGAGAGAAGGAGGTTTGAAGGGGAGAGAAGGAGAGTTGAAGGAGAGTTGAAGGGGAGAGAAGGAGAGTTGAAGGGGAGAGAAGGAGAGTTGAAAGGGAGGGAAGGAGAGTTGAAGGGGAGTTGAAGGGGAGAGAAGGAGGTTTGAAGGGGAGAGAAGGAGAGTTGAAGGAGAGTTGAAGGGGAGAGAAGGAGAGTTGAAAGGGAGAGAAGGAGAGTTGAAGGGGAGGGAAGGAGAGTTGAAGGGGAGGGAAGGAGAGTTGAAGGGGAGGGAAGGAGAGTTGAAGGAGAGTTGAAGGGGAGAGAAGGAGGTTTGAAGGGGAGAGAAGGAGAGTTGAAGGAGAGTTGAAAGGGAGAGAAGGAGAGTTGAAGGGGAGAGAAGGAGAGTTGAAGGGGAGGGAAGGAGAGTTGAAGGAGAGTTGAAGGGGAGTTGAAGGGGAGAGAAGGAGGTTTGAAGGGGAGAAGGGGAGAGTTGAAGGAGAGTTGAAGGGGAGTTGAAGGGGAGAGAAGGAGGTTTGAAGGGGAGAGAAGGAGAGT
The DNA here is from genome assembly GCF_057628025.1 of Oncorhynchus mykiss. Lineage (NCBI taxonomy): Eukaryota > Metazoa > Chordata > Actinopteri > Salmoniformes > Salmonidae > Oncorhynchus > Oncorhynchus mykiss. The sequence goes on along the minus strand of NC_143031.1, from coordinate 3,551,031 downwards.
TGAAGGAGAGTTGAAGGGGAGAGAAGGAGAGTTGAAGGGGAGAGAAGGAGAGTTGAAGGGGAGGGAAGGAGAGTTGAAGGAGAGTTGAAGGGGAGAGAAGGAGAGTTGAAGGGGAGGGAAGGAGAGTTGAAGAAGAGTTGAAGAGGAGAGAAGGAGGTTTGAAGGGGAGAGAAGGAGAGTTGAAGGAGAGTTGAAGGGGAGAGAAGGAGAGTTGAAGGGGAGAGAAGGAGAGTTGAAGGGGAGGGAAGGAGAGTTGAAGGGGAGTTGAAGGGGAGAGAAGGAGAGTTGAAGGGGAGAGAAGGAGAGTTGAAGGAGAGTTGATGGGGAGAGAAGGAGAGTTGAAGGGGAGAGAAGGAGAGTTGAAGGGGAGGGAAGGAGAGTTGAAGGAGAGTTGAAGGGGAGAGAAGGGGAGTTGAAGGGGAGGGAAGGAGAGTTGAAGGAGAATTGAAGGGGAGAGAAGGAGAGTTGAAATCTCAGGGCCCCCAAAAACACTAGAGCCCAAGTGAAGGCTGAGGATTGAGAAGCAGGGTAAAGCAAGAGGCCAACCTCTAGGTAACTAGTTTCCTTTAAATCACATGATGCAAACATACGTGGTGCAGCCGGAGGGTGATGATTTTATGGCTGTGAACAACAAACCAAAACAACTTGGTACAGTGAACAAAATGAATCCATACCGGTTTTAAAATGTCTTGTACAGACATGAGTCAAGTCATGAACTTAAACTAGCACTACTACATTTACAAGTATTCATTCAAGAGTTTGAAGTCGAGAAACAAGTTGCTATTATTTTGTTCATGTGATCGCTACTTACCTAGGAAGCGTCGTTTACAAGATTTAAAATGCATAAAAAAAAGTTATTTGTCCAGTGGGCGTCTACAGAGGAAGCTGAGCGCTCTGTTCGTCATTTCCCAGCAGCTTCAAGTCTCAGGTGGACTTACGTTGCCAAACCTGCAGAGGGGAGAGACCGTCAGCGACGTATTCATTAAGCCAATTCTGTTATAAAACGTTTCTTTAAAAAAATAAAAAACAAAAACAGAAACAAATATAAACTTGTGGACTAATGATTACACCCAAAGGTAGTAGTCATTAGTGCACACTGCATCAAAATGTTTTGCAATTGAAAACAATCTAATGAGTTTACATTTTCCAGCCACGACAGCATTATGGACACTATGGCAATATTTGAGGAATGATTGTAAAGAAAAAAGTACAAATTCCCAACTCACTTTGAGCTCTTGTACTTGATGAGGTACATCTTGTGGCGGTCCCTGAGGTAGGGTGTGACCTCTGCCAGGGTGTAACCTGTGAAGATGCACAATGCCTGAGGCCTGGATAACAGAAGCCACAATTAGCTGGGAGAGTCAGAAACCGGTCTAAAAAGCATACTGAAACAAATGGCGCCTAAGGGGAAATGTCACCGATTATCAGGAATGCGTTTCGTAAAATAGAGAAGAGGATAAGAGTCCATTAGAGAGACATTAGTATTCTTGATTTAAGTTCCCTGGTTGCAGTAAACAGTCAGCACAGGATGTCTAGAATACAGCAGAAAGACAGACCCAGAGAGCCATGTTGAGGGTACAGTTGGCCAGACCAAGGCTGCAGCCATCACCATAGATGGGATGTACTGCTGAGCTCTGCCACATACTGAGAGTACAATTAGTCAACTAAAGACGCTAGGTGGTAAACTGGTGCAACAAAACACCACTGCACAATTAATGTTTGATTTGATAACAAAAAATAAATACCAACCATTTAGCCAGTATGTTTAACCTTTTAATTTAACCAGGTCAGTTATTGTGGAACACATTTTACATTATTCAGAGTACTTGGTATAGAGTACTTGGTATTCAGAGTACTTGGTATAGAGTACTTGGTATTCAGAGTACTTGGTATAGAGTACTTGGTATTCAGAGTACTTGGTATAGAGTACTTGGTATTCAGAGTACTTGGTATAGAGTACTTGGTATTCAGAGTACTTGGTATAGAGTACTTGGTATAGAGTACTTGGTATTCAGAGTACTTGGTATAGAGTACTTGGTATTCAGAGTACTTGGTATAGAGTACTTGGTATAGAGTACTTGGTATTCAGAGTACTTGGTATAGAGTACTTCAACGGATTGCCCTGACGCCATGCTGTTAGCCTACAGACAAATTACAAAGACAAGTGAACTGCAAATACATGAAATACACTCGTCATTCAAATCTAGCTAGCAGTCCAACTACGCAAAGACGCCGTTAAACAACTAGTCCCACTACATAGCAGGGCGAGGCCCTCAGTCTTGAAACGGGCTTCATGGACGGGAGGAAATGGTGGGGACGGTCATGTCGAAGGCCAGCACCTTCAGCGCTGTTCCTCACGAAGCAGCTGCTTCTTGGTGTCGTCTGTGATGACCAGTCATCCACCTGTGGAGGGTAGATCTCCTCGTATTTACTACCACAAGAGTACAGGTAGGGTTAAAAAAAACAATCCTTTCCCTAAACAGCTGAAAGTGCATTATAGCTAGAGACCTACGGTTCTGCTGTATTGTCTGCCACAAGTGGTGCGATCAGACCTGATCAAAAGTCAGTTTAAAATGGACAACTTCCTCTAAATTTGTGAAGTTCCCACTTAGGCGGCCGACAGAAGGGCGGCAGTGCCCACCAGCTGCAACCCCGCAGTACCGACATGCAGGAGAGGAAGCAGTCCATGTAGTTAACGACCAGGCAGATTGTCTCCCCACACAGCCAACCTCCACAAGTCAGTACACCAGGATGACATGCATGTCCGTCTGCTTCCGCATGTAGCCAGGCATCAGACGATCTGGGGCAGAGAGGGTTTTAAGACATTACAGCCTTCGGTTACTGATCCATTTCAAACCACCATGTCATTTTAGAGAATTCCATTCAACTGGTTGTGGGTGAGGCGAACAGAGGGATAACGTTTAAACAAAACCACAACTACAGTGCTAATGGTGTCTTGACCCAGAACTACCACATGGTGGCGATGAATACAATCAATTACAGCATTTCAATTTAGTTGACGCCCTTTTCAAAAGTCTTCATAAAAATGCAAACGAGACATTTAAAGTATTGATTGCACACGTCGCTCTCCCGTAAGTGTTTGTGGATGTCCTCTGCATTCTCTGCTAGACACATGACATCCTGAGGGCCGAAAGCTTCGTTGTCATCGATCGACTGAATAGACGTGTCCATACATGACATCCTGAGGGCCGAAAGCTTCGCTGTCATCGATCGACTGAATAGACGAGTCCATACATGACATCCTGAGGGCCGAAAGCTTCGTTGTCATCGATCGACTGAATAGACGTGTCCATACATGACATCCTGAGGGCCGAAAGCTTCGTTGTCATCGATCGACTGAATAGACGTGTCCTTACATGACATCCTGAGGGCCGAAAGCTTTGTTGTCATCGATCGACTGAATAGACGTGTCCATACATGACATCCTGAGGGCCGAAAGCTTCGTTGTCATCGATCGACTGAATAGACGTGTCCATACATGACATCCTGAGGGCCGAAAGCTTCGTTGTCATCGATCGACTGAATAGATGTGTCCATACATGACCCTGCAAAACAAACAAAAGCTTAATGCATCAGTGAATATGGGCTGATAAAGGACGACAACAATTACAATACTGAGCCTTTGGTATGTGTAATGACACCATAGGCAGACCGCCTACCTGAGCCCAGGTCGAACAGCCTGAAATCTTTATGTTGCAGCTTCCTCATCCACCACCCAAGGATCTGCAGCCACCACCTCGCTAGAGGCTGGTAGGACGACCTTGCATGGCTCATCCACATACATCTCAAAGTTAGAACTGGAGGGACAACCCAGGAGAGAGAGAGTTGTCTGAAATGGATCCACGTTTGGACAAGTAAACTCCCTAAAACAAAAAATGATTTGCCATTATGAACAAATGAAAGAACGATTGGAAAGTAAACTCCCTAAAACAAAAAATGATTTGCCATTATGAACAAATGAAAGAACGATTGACGTTAAAGTTCTAAAACCACCCACCTGACCAAAAGATGAGATCCGTTTTCAGTTCAAGACGCTGAGCACCTTCCTTTGTCTGTTTGACCCAGTTCATCCGGGATGAAGTCTTCCTATTTGAGGCCAGAACGTTCTCTTGCTACAGCTGGCAAGACAGAACATTCTCCTGCTACGGCTGGCAAGACAGAACGTTCTCCTGCTACGGCTGGCAAGACAGAACGTTCTCCTGCTACGGCTGGCAAGACAGAACGTTCTCCTGCTACGGCTGGCAAGACAGAACATTCTCCTGCTACGGCTGGCAAGACAGAACATTCTCCTGCTACGGCTGGCAAGACAGAACGTTCTCCTGCTACGGCTGGCAAGACAGAACATTCTCCTGCTACGGCTGGCAAGACAGAACGTTCTCCTGCTACGGCTGGCAAGACAGAACATTCTCCTGCTACGGCTGGCAAGACAGAACGTTCTCCTGCTACGGCTGGCAAGACAGAACGTTCTCCTGCTACGGCTGGCAAGAGCGGTGCTGATATTTAGATATTACCCAATTTGCCAAGTGGAAACAAACCTGGCTGCCACGGTTACTGGCAGTGGAGGGGTTAACACGTTTGCTGGTCGCCTTGTTGAACTTCTTTAGCTTGCAAACCTAGCATCGCAAAGCTATGACAGACTTTCGAAAAACAAATCAATCAGTCCCTAGATGGGAGACCAGATGCTGCTGAAAGTGGTGTAGGAGGCACTCTTTCCGGTTTGGTCGGTAGGGATATCCTTGTCTCATCGCACACCAGCGACTCCTGTAGCGGGCCGGGTGCAGTGCGTGCTAACCAAGGTTGCCAGTGCACGGTGTATCCTCCGACACATTGGTGCGGCTGGCTTCCGGGTTGGATGCGTGCTGTGTTAAGAAGCAGTGCGGCTTGGTTGTGTTGTGTATCGGAGGACGCATCACTTTCAACCTTCGTCTCTCCCGAGCCCGTACGGGAGTTGTAGCGACGAGACAAGATAGCAGCTACTAAACAATTGGAAACCACGAAATTGGGGAGAAAAAAGGGGTAAAATAAAAAGATATATATCAATTAAAAAATGTAAAAAATTGTAGCGGTGTTGCAGAGAGAAGGGTACATATAGGAAGTATCTCTGAGTGTTTGTGTTTTCAGAAAGTTGCAGTTGGTTTAGATTATTGATCAGGATTTGTAACTATTTGACTTTATGATGGGTACATGCTGTACTATCATCTGTCATAGGTTACAGAGCACTATAAATATTGCTGATCTCTCTGTCACTGTCCCCCCTATCCTGCTCTCTGTCTCTCTGTCTCCCTCTGTGTCTCCCTCTGTGTCTCTCTCTCTGTCTCTCTCTCTGTCTCTCTCTCTGTCTCTCTCTGTCTCCCTTTGTCTCTCTCTGTGTCTCTCTCTCTGTCTCTCTCTCAGTCTCTCTCTGTCTCCCTTTGTCTCTCTCTGTGTCTCCCTCTGTGTCTCTCTCTCTGTCTCTCTCTGTCTCCCTTTGTCTCCCTCTGTGTCTCTCTCTCTGTCTCTCTCTCTCTCTCTCTGTCTCTCTGTCTCCCTTTGTCTCTCTCTGTGTCTCCCTCTGTGTCTCTCTCTCTGTCTCTCTCTCTCTCTCTCTCTCTGTCTCCCTTTGTCTCCCTCTGTGTCTCCCTCTGTGTCTCCCTCTGTGTCTCTCTCTCTGTCTCTCTCTCTGTCTCTCTCTCTGTCTCACTCTGTCTCCCTCAATTCAGTTCAAAGGGCTTTATTGGCATGGGAAACATATGTTAACATTGTTATCTATTTCACTTGCTTTGGCAAACAGAAGTGAAATAAACAATAAAAAAATGAATAGTAAACATTACACTCATAAAAGTTCCAAAGGTATAGAGACATTTCAAATGTCATATTATGTCTATATACAGTGTTGTAATGAAGTGCAAATAAACTGAGTATAAATGTTTTTGGCTAAGGTGTATGTAAACTTCCGACTTCAACTGTATGTTTACATAATCAAAGCAAGTGAAATAGATAATAAAAAAAGTCAAATAAACAATCAAAAATGAACAGTAGACATTATATAAATAAAAAATTCAAAAGAATAAAGAAATTTCAAATGTCATATGTGCAAATAGTTAAAGTACAAAACGGAAAATAAATAAACATTAAATATGGGTTGTATTTACAATGGTGTTTGTTCTTCACTGGTTGACCTTTTCTCGTGGCAACAGGTCACAAATCTTGCTGCTGTGATGGTACACTGTGGAATTTCACCCAGTAGATATGAGACAAAATTAGATTTTGTTCTCTAATTCTTTGTGGATCTGTATAATCTGAGGGAAATGTGTGTCTCTAATATGGTCATATATTTGGCAGGAGGTTAGGAAGTGCAGCTCAGTTTCCACCTCATTTTGTGGGCAGTGAGCACATAGCCTGTCTTCTCTTGAGAGCCATGTCTGCCTACGGCGGCCTTTCTCAATAGCAAGGCTATGCTCACCGAGTCTGTACATAGTCAAAGCTTTCCTTAAGTTTGGGTCAGTCACAGTGGTCAGGTATTCTGCCACTGTGTCCTCTCTGTTTAGGGCCAAATAGCATTCTAGTTTGCTCTGTTTTTTTGTTAATTCTTTCCAATGTGTCAAGTAATTATTTTTTTGTTTTCTCATGATTTGGTTGGGTCTAATTGTGCTGTTGTCCTGGGGCTCTGTAGGGTGTGTTTGTGTTTGTGAACAGAGCCCCAGGACCAGCTTGCTTAGGGGACTCTTCTCCAGGTTCATCTCTCTGTAGGTGATGGCTTTGTTATGGAAGGTTTGGGAATCACTTCCTTTTAGGTGGTTGTAGATTATATTTATCATCATTAGTCATTTAGGTCAACATTGGATCATTCACTGAACTTCTGGAGAGAGTTTGCAGCACTGAAAGTAAAGGGGCTGAATAATTTTGCACGCCCAATTTTTCAGTTTTTGATTTGTTAAAAAAGTTTGAAATGTCCAATAAATGTCGTTCCACTTCATGATTGTGTCCCACTTGTTGTTGATTCTTCACAAAAAAAATACAGTTTTATATCTTTATGTTTGAAGCCTGAAATGTGGCAAAAGGTCGCAAAGTTCAAGGGGGACGAATATTTTCGCAAGGCACTGTAGTTAGGCACAGAAGCACCAGATCATCAGCAAACAGTATACACCTGACTTCAGATTCAGTAGGGTGAATGACAGGGTGTTGTCCAAGGTCACGCCAAGGTTCTTTGCACTCTGGGAGGGGGACGCCGTTGAATTGTCAACTGTGATGGAGAGGAGCAGGCAGGCCTTACTGTCTGTTACCGTCTGGTACTGTCTGTTACCGTCTGTTACCGTCTGGTACTGTCTGTTACTGTCTGTTACTGTCTGTTACTGTCTGTTACTGTCTGCTACTGTCTGTTACCGTCTGGTACTGTCTGGTACTGTCTGTTACCGTCTGGTACTGTCTGTTACTGTCTGTTACTGTCTGTTACTGTCTGTTACCGTCTGGTACTGTCTGTTACTGTCTGGTACTGTCTGTTACCGTCTGTTACTGTCTGTTACTGTCTGTTACCGTCTGGTACTGTCTGTTACTGTCTGGTACTGTCTGTTACTGTCTGTTACTGTCTGCTACTGTCTGTTACCGTCTGGTACTGTCTGTTACTGTCTGTTACCGTCTGGTACTGTCTGGTACTGTCTGTTACTGTCTGTTACTGTCTGTTACTGTCTGGTACTGTCTGTTACCGTCTGTTACTATCTGGTACTGTCTGTTACTGTCTGCTACAGTCTGTTACTGTCTGTTACTGTCTGCTACAGTCTGTTACTGTCTGTTACAGTCTGTTACTGTCAGTTAGTGTTGGTTACTGTCTGTTACTGTCTGTTACCGTCTGTTACCGTCTGTTACTCTCTGCTATTTGTCAGATGTTGACTTTTGACATTCTTCCCTGTACATGTAACCATTGTAAAATATTTTTAAAGTTGTTTATTATTGTAATTATCTATGTTGTATGTTGTAATGTAAAGTTTGCAAACAAAATAAAGTGTGTTTTTCATTGAATTCCTGACTGTGTTCCAGGACACCTCCCACTGGGGACAGACAATTCAACATCTATTCCGCGTTGGTTCCACATCATTTCATTGAACCAAAGTGGAAAAAACTCTGCTCTGAAACCTCATCTCGCTTTTCAAGTGACAAACAACAATTTTTTATCACACCAGGATTCCATAGTCAGTCGGGTGATTGAAACAGGTTAGTGTACTTCTGAGAGTGACTCATAACGCACAGTGGGAGATGCTTCTGTAAATGTGTGTGTGTGATTATGTGTGTGTGTGTGTGTGTGGGTGTGTGTGTGTGTGTGTGTGTGTGCGTGTGTGTGTGTGTGTGTGTGTGTGGGTGTGTGTGGGCAGTTCAGTGTGCTTGCAGATTAATGTGCGCATGTGCCTCTGCTGAACATGTATCTATTAAAGCAGAGTCTGATCTCAGAGAGACTCAGAGAGAGAGAGAGACAGAGAGAGAGACAGAGAGACAGACAGACAAACAGAGAGAGACAGACAGACAGAGACAGAGAGAGAGACAGACAGAGAGACAGACAGAGAGACAGACAGACAAAGAGCCTGGGAGACAGACAAAGAGCCTGGGAGACAGACAAAGACAGACAGACAGACAGTATGTCTCCCTCCCAGTCCTCCCTACTACTGCTACTGCTGATGGTCTCCTGCTCCTGGGCCTCCCACTTTTTAGGAGGAACCATGACCTTCAACCCCAGAGAGACCAACCCAGACGGAACCTACAGGGTGAGACCAATGAAGACCAATAAGACCAATGACAATGATGATGCTTCCTATTAAATATCCTGCCATTTCCTGGTTGCTACAATTCTAATAGTTTGCGTAATTTCAGTTTGTGACAAAACAAACATGTATAGTTTAGATGTATACCGCTGTGAAATATCTTTTCAATAACCAACAATATAGTTTTTTCAGCTGTTTGAAGCTGGTGTACAAAACAGACAGTACAAGACACAAAAAGACAGATCTATAACTCACGTTTCTACGTATTACAGCTTTAAATGTTTTCTTCAAATGAGAGAATTTGTTTTGATTTGATTTGTTCTTGCTTTTCATCTTGAAAAATACGTTATTCTTGAGGCCGTAGGTTTACTGGTAACTTTGTAAATGTACAATACATTTTAATTTTTTAATTTATTTTATTTCACCTTTATTTAACCAGGTAGGCTAGTTGAGAACAAGTTCTCATTTGTTGGCTTTAGGGATGATCAGTGAGATACACCTGCGGGAGCGCGTGCTACGGGTGGGTGTTGCCATCGTGACCAGTGAACTGAGATAAGGCGGAGCTTTACCTAGCATGGACTTGTAGATGACCTGGAGCCAGTGGGTCTGGCGACGAATATGTAGAGAGGGCTGCAGTGGTGGGTGGTATAAGGTGCTTTAGTAACAAAATGGATGGCACTGTGATAAACTGCATGCAGTTTGCTGAGTAGAGTATTGGAAGCTATTTTGTAGATGACATCGCCGAAGTCGAGGATCGGTAGGATAGTCAGTTTTACTAGGGTAAGTTTGGCGGCGTGAGGGAAGGAGGCTTTGTTGTGGAATTGAAAGCCGACTCTAGATTTGATTTTAGATTGGAGATGTTTGATATGAGTCTGGAAGGAGAGTTTACAGTCTAGCCAGACACCTAGGTACTTATAGATGTCCACATATTCTAGGTCGGAACCATCCAGGGTGGTGATGCTAGTCAGGCGTGCGGGTGCAGGCAGCGAACGGTTGAAAAGCATGCATTTAGTTTTACTAGTGTTTAAGAGCAGTTGGAGGCCACGGAAGGAGTGTTGTATGGCATTGAAGCTCGTTTGGAGGTTAGATAGCACAGTGTCCAAGGACGGGCCGGAAGTATACAGAATGGTGTCGTCTGCGTAGAGGTGGATCAGGGAATCGCCTGCAGCAAGAGCAGCATCATTGATATATACAGAGAAAAGAGTCAGCCAGAGAATTGAACCCTGTGGCACCCCCATAGAGACTGCCAGAGGACCGGACAGCAGGCCTTCCGATTTGACACACTGAACTCTGTCTACAGAGTAGATGGTGAACCAGGCAAGGCAGTCATTAGAAAAACCAAGGCTACTGAGTCTGCCGATAATAATATGGTGATTGACAGAGTCGAAAGCCTTGGCAAGGTCGATGAAGACGGCTGCACAGTACTGTCTTTTATCGATGGCGGTTATGATATCATTTAGTACCTTGAGCGTGGCTGAGGTGCACCCGTGACCGGCTCGGAAACCAGATTGCACAGTGGAGAAGGTACGGTGGGATTCGAGATGGTCAGTGACCGGTTTGTGGACTTGGCTTTCGAAGACCTTAGATAGGCAGGGCAGGATGGATATAGGTCTGTAACAGTTTGGGTCCAGGGTGTCTCCCCCATTGAAGAGGGGGATGACTGCGGCAGCTTTCCAATCCTTGGGGATCTCAGACGATGTGAAAGAGAGGTTGAAGAGGCTGGTAATAGGGGTTTGCGACAATGGCGGCGGATAGTTTCAGAAATAGAGGGTTCAGATTGTCTATCCCAGCTGATTTGTACGGGTCCAGGTTTTGCAGCTCTTTCAGAACATCTGCTATCTGGATTTGGGTAAAGGAGAAGCTGGGGAGGCTTGGGCGAGTAGCTGTGGGGGTGGTGTGGAGCTGTTGGCTGAGGTTGGAGTAGCCAGGAGGAAGGCATGGCCAGCTGTTGAGAAATGCTTGTTGAAGTTTTCGATAATCATTGATTTATCGGTGGTGACCGTGTTACCTAGCCTCAGTGCAGTGGGCAGCTGGGAGGAGGTGCTCTTGTTCTCCATGGACTTTACAGTGTCTCAGAACTTTTTGGAGTTAGAGCTACAGGATGCAAATTTCTGCCTGAAGAAGCTGGCCTTTGCTTTCCTGACTGACTGCGTGTATTGGTTCCTGACTTCCCTGAACAGTTGCATATCGCGGGGACTATTCGATGCTATTGCAGTCCGCCACAGGATGTTTTTGTGCTGGTCGAGGGCAGTCAGGTCTGGAGTGAACCAAGGGCTATATCTGTTCTTAGTTCTGCTTTTTTTGAACGGAGCATGCTTATCTAAAATGGTGAGGAAGTTACTTTTAAAGAATGACCAGGCATCCTCAACTGACGGGATGAGGTCAATATCCTTCCAGGATACCCGGGCCAGGTTGTTTAGAAAGGCCTGCTCACAGAAGTGTTTTAGGGAGCGTTTGACAGTGATGAGGGGTGGTCGTTTGACTGCGGATCCGTAGCGGATACAGGCAATGAGGCAGTGATCGCTGAGATCCTGGTAGAAGACAGCGGAGGTGTATTTGGAGGGCCAGTTGGTCAGGATGACGTCTATGAGGGTGCCCTTGTTTACAGATTTAGGGTTGTACCTGGTGGGTTCCTCGATGATTAGTGTGAGACTGAGGGCATCTAGCTTAGATTGTAGGACTGCCAGGGTGTTAAATACTACCCATCCTGCATGCGGGAGCGTAACGTAGCCTCAAACGAATTAGCATAACGCAGCGGACATAAATCTTCCTAGAAAATGTTCCTATTCATGAAAATCACAAATGAAATATATTGAGACACAGCTTAGCCTTTTGTTAATCACACTGTCATCTCAGATTTTTAAAACATGCTTTACAGCCAACGCTAGACAAGCATTTGTGTAAGTTTATCATGGCATAATGCTATGCTAGGCTCTGCTGGCAGCAGGCAACATTTTCACAAAAATAAGAAAAGCAATCAAATTAAATAATTTACCTTTGAAGAACTTTGGATGTTTTCACTCAGGAGACTCCCAGTTAGATAGCAAATGTTCCAAAAATATTATTTTTTGTAGGCTAAATAGCTCCCATTTGTTCGTCAGGTTTGGCTGAGAAATCGATCTGAAAATGCAGTCACTACAACGCCAAACTTTTTTCCAAATTAGCTCCATAGTATCTACAGAAACATGGCAAACGTTGTTTAGAATCAATCCTCAAGGTGTTTTTAACATATATATTTGATAATATAGCCGTCGAGAATTTTGATTTCTCAAAAGAAGCGATTGGAAAATGGCTATCTCAGTATTTTACGCAAGATTTTCTGTGGGAGACACCATGTGACCACTTGCTAAATGTGGTCCCTTACGGCTATTCTTCAACATAAATGAGTAAAAAGACGTCACAATGCTGTAGACACCTTGGGGAATACGTAGAAAACGTAAGCTCATTCACAGCCATATAAGGAGTCATTGGCATGAGGCGTTTCAAAAAATGCGGCACTTCCTGATTGGATTTTTATCTGATTTTTATCTGGGTTTCGCCTGTAACATCAGTTATGTTGCACTCACAGACAATAACTTTGCAGTTTTGGAAACGCCAGAGAGTTTTCTATCCAAAGCTGTCAATTATATGCATAGTCAAGCATCTTTTCGTGACAAAATATCTTGTTTAAAACGGGACCGGGAACGTTTTTTATCCAAAAATGAAAATACTGCCCCCTAGTTAGAAAAGGTTATTAATTAAGCATCCCATTTCCAGCTTCTACATTTAAAAATCCACCTTTCCAGAAATAAGTCTCTCACTGTAGCCGCTTGTTATAGACCCCCGTCAGCTCCCAGCTCTGCCCTGGACACCATATGTGAATTGATTGCCCCCCATCTATCTTCAGAGTTCGTTCTGTTAGGTGACCTAAACTGGGATATGTTTAACACCCCGGCCGTCCTACAATCTAAACTAGATTCCCTCAATCTCACACAAATGATCAATGTCAATATATCCGTAAACAACCTCATAGATACCATCCTGACCATCCTGCCCTCTGAATACACCTCTGCTGTCTTCAACCAGGATCTCAGCGATCACTGCCTCATTGCCTGCATCCGTAATGGGTCAAACGACCACCCCTCATCACTGTCAAACTCTCCCTAAAACACTTCAGCGAGCAGGCCTTTCTAATCGACCTGGATGGATACTGACCTCATCCGGTCAGTAGAGGATGCCTGGTTGCTCTTTAAAAGTGCCTTCTTCACCATCTTAAATAAGCATGCCCCATTCAAAACATTTTGATCTGAGAACAGATATAGCCCTTGGTTCACCACAGACTTGACTGCCCTTGACCAGCACAAAAACATCCTGTGGCGTACTGCACTAGCATCGAATAACCCCCGTGATGTGCAACTTTTATGGTAAGTCTGGAACCAATATACACAGGCAGTTAGCCGTCCTTTAGCCGTCTTTCCTTCCACTTCTCTGCTGCCAATGACTGGAACGAATTGCAAAAATCAGTGAAGCTGAAGTCTTATATCTCCCTCACTAATTGTAATCATCAGCTGTCAGAGCAGCTTACCGATCATTGTACCTGTACCTGTACACAGTCAGTCTGTCAATAGCCCAATATCATCTGTAAATATATAGTATATAGCCCACCCAACTACCTCATCCCCCATATTGTTTGTTTTTCTTTCTCCTTTACACCCCAATATCTCTACTTGCACATCATCATCTGCACATTTATCACTCCAGTGTTAATGCTAAATTGTAATTATTTCACCACTATGGCCTATTTATTGCCTTACCTCCTCATGCCATTCCTTACCTCATTTGTACACACTGTACATAGACTTTATTTTTTCTCTTGTGTTATTGACTGTACGTTTGTTTATTTCATGTGTAACTCTGTGTTGTTGTTGTTTGTGTCGCACTGCTTTGCTTTATCTTGGCCAGGTCACAGATGTAAATGAGAACTTGTTCTCAACTGACCTGGTTAAATAAAGGTGTAATAAATATATATATATATATATATATAAAAAAAGTGTTCAAAACCAAAAGTAAAAGACACAAAAATACAGATCTATATCTATATCTACGTTTTTTCTTCAACTGAGAAAAATGCTTATTTGTTCCTGATGTCATCTTGAAAAATACGTTCTTCACAGGGTTTGAGTATTACTGGTAACTTTCTAAATGTACCAGTAAACTACCAGCATTTACCAGTTAACTACCAGCATTTACCAGTAAACTACCAGCATTTACCAGTAAACTACCAGAATTTACCATAAACATTCAAGGAGTTTCCAAACAGGGAAAAATATCAAATAATACAAGAATGTACATCACAAATCTTTAAAACAAAGCTGTAAAACATGATCCTTCATATTACCGATCAATTTGTAAATTAAGTACGTTTTGGAAACCTATTCTCAGCTCAACAGGCTTGTAAAATGGACTCTAGACGAGAGAATGGAACGCATGTTTCCCTTTTGGTCTGTGGTGCATGTTTGCTGCCCTCTAGTGGTCTTTGTCATGTATGGCTCTACTTTTCTAACTTCTTATACCAACTCCTATTCACTACTTATACCTGCTCCCATTCACTACTTATATCCACTACTATTCACTACATATTTCCACTCCCATTCACAGCATATACCCACTACTATTCACTACATACAGCCACTCCCATTCACTACTTATACCCACTCCTATGCACTACTTATACCCACTCCTATTCACTACTTATACCCACTCCTATTCACTACTTATACCCACTCCTGTCCACTACTTATACCCACTCCTATTCACTGCTGATACCCACTCATATTCACTACTTTTACCCACTCCTATTCACTACTTATACCCACTACTTATACCCACTCACATTCACTACTTATACCCATTCATATTCACTACTTATACCCACTCATATCCACTACTTATACCCACTCCTATTCACTGCTGATACCCACTCTAATTCATTACTTTTACCCACTCATATTCACTACTTATGCCCACTCCTATTCAATACATATACCCACGTCTATTCACTACTTATACCACTACTATTCACTGCTTATACCCACTGCTATTCACCACTTATACCCACTTCTTATCCCCACTCCTATTCAATACTTATACCCACTACTATTCACTACTTATACCCAATAGTTATACCCACTCCTATTCACTACTTATACCCACTACAATTCACTACTTATACCCACTCCTATTCACTACATATACCCACTCCTATTCACAACTTATAGCCACTCCTATTCACTACTTATACCAACTCCTATCTACTACTTATACCCGCTCCTATTCACTGCTGATACCTACTCCTATTCACTACTTATACCCACTCCTATTCACTATGTATACCCACTCCTATTCACTACTTATACCACTCCTATTCACTGCTTATACCCACTCCTATCCAATACTTATTCCCACTCCTATTCACTGCTGATACCCACTCCTATTCACTACTTTTACCCACTCCTTTTCACTACTTATACCCTCTCATATTCACTACTTATACCCACTCCTATCCACTACTTATACCAACTACTATTCACTACTTTTACACACTCATATTCACTACTTATACCCACTCATATTCACCACTTATAACCACTCCTATTCACTATGTATACCTACTCCTATTCACTACTTATACCCACTCCTATTCACTACTTTTACCCACTCCTATCCACTACTTATACCCACTCCTATTCACTACTCATACACACTCATATTCACTACTTATACCCACTCCTATTCACTGCTGATACCCACTCCTATTCACTACTTTACCCACTCCTATTCACTGCTTATACCCACTCCTATTCACTACTTATACCCACTCCTATCCACTACTTATACCCACTACTATTCACTACTTATACCCACTCCTATTCACTACTTAGACCCACTACTATTCACTACTTATTCCCACTCCTATTCACTGCTGATACCCACTCCTATTCACTACTTATACACACTACTATTCACTACTGATACCCACTCATATTCACCACTTATACCCACTCATATTCACTACTTATACCCGCTCCTATTCACCACTTATACCAACTCCTATTCACTGCTGATACCCACTCCTATTCACTACTTATACCCACTCCTATTCACTACTTATACACACTCCTATTCACTTATACCCACTCCTATCCACTACTTATACCCACTCCTATTCGCCACTTATACCCACTCCTATTCACTGCTGATACCCACTCCTATTCACTACTTATACCCACTCCTATTCACTACTTATACACACTCCTATTCACTTATACCCACTCCTATCCACTACTTATACCCACTCCTATTCACTGCTGATACCCACTCCTATTCACTACTTATACCCACTCCTATTCACTACTTATACACACTCCTATTCACTTATACCCACTCCTATCCACTACTTATACCCACTCCTATTCACTACTTATACCCACTCCTATTCACTACTTATACACACTCCTATTCACTTATACCCACTCCTATCCACTACTTGTACCCACTCCTATTCACTGCTTATACCCACTCCTATTCACTACTTATACCCGCTCCTATTCACTACTTATACCCGCTCCTATTCACCACTTATGCCCACTCCTATTCCCTGCTTATACCCACTACTATTCACTACATATTCCCACTCCTATTCACTACATATACCCACTACTATGCGCTAACGTCACCCACTCCTATTCACTACTTATACCCACTACTATTCACTACTTATACCCACTCCTATTCACTACTTATACCCGCTCCTGTCCACTACTTATACCCACTCCTATTCACTGCTGATACCCACTCATTTTCACTACTTTTACCCACTCCTATTCACTACTGATACCCACTCCTATTCACTACTTATACCCACTCCTATTCACTACTTATACCAACTCCTGTCCACTACTTATACCCACTCCTATTCACTGCTGATACCCACTCATTTTCACTACTTTTACTCACTCCTATTCACTACTGATACCCACTCCTATTCACTACTTATACCCACTCCTATTCACTACTTATACACACTCCTATTCACTTATACCCACTCCTATCCACTACTTATACCCACTCCTATTCACTGCTTATACCCACTCCTATTCACTACTTATACCCGCTCCTATTCACTACTTATACCCGCTCCTATTCGCCACTTATGCCCACTCCTATTCCCTGCTTATACCCACTCCTATTCACTACATATACCCACTACTATGCGCTAACGTCACCCACTCCTATTCACTACTTATACCCACTACTATTCACTACTTATACCCACTCCTATTCACTACTTATACCCGCTCCTGTCCACTACTTATACCCACTCCTATTCACTGCTGATACCCACTCTTTTTCACTACTTTTACCCACTCCTATTCACTACTGATACCCACTCCTATTCACTACTTATACCCACTCCTATTCACTACTTATACCAACTCCTGTCCACTACTTATACCCACTCCTATTCACTGCTGATACCCACTCATTTTCACTACTTATACCCACTCCTATTCACTACTTATACCCACTACTTATACCCACTCATATTCACTACTTATACCCACTCATATTCACTACTGATACCCACTCATATCCACTACTTATACCTACTCCTATTCACTGCTGATACCCACTCCTATTCACTACTTTTACCCACTCCTATTCACTACTAATACCCACTCCTATTCACTACATATACCCACTACTATTCACTACTTACACCCGCTCCTATTCAGTACTTATACCCACTGCTATTCACCACTTATATCCACTTCTTATCCCCACTCCTATTCAATACTTATACCCACTACTATTCACTACTTATACCCAATACTTATACCCGCTCCTATTCACTACTTATACCCACTACTATTCACTACTTATACCCACTCCTATTCACTACATATACCCACTACTATTCACTACTTATACCCACTCCTATTCCCTACATATACCCACTACTATTCACTACTTATACCCGCTCTTATTCACTACTTACACCCACACCTATCTACTACTTATACCCGCTCCTATTCACTGCTGATAACCACTCCTATTCACTACTTTTACCCACTCCTACTCACTACTTATACCCACTCCTATCTACTACTTATACCCGCTCCTATTCACTGCTTATACCCACTCCTATTCACTACATATACCCACTCCTATTCACTATGTATACCCGCTACTATTCACTTCTTATACCCACTTCTTATCCCCACTCCTATTCAATACTTATACCCACTACTATTCACTACTTATACCCAATACTTATACCCACTCCTATTCACTACTTATACCCACTAATATTCACTACTTATACCCACTCCTATTCACTACTTATACCCAGTAATATTCACTACTTATACCCACTCCTATTCACTACTTATACCCACTCCTATTCACTGCTGATAACCACTCCTATTCACTACTTATACCCACTCCTATTCACTACTTATACCCACTCCTATCTACTACTTATACCCGCTCCTATTCACGGCTGATACCCACTCCTATCCACTACTTATACCCACTCCTATTCACTGCTGATACCCACTCCTATTCACTACTTATACCCACTCCTATTCACTGCTGATACCCACTCCTATTCACTACTTATACCCAGTAATATTCACTGCTTATACCCACTCCTATTCACTACTTATACCCACTCCTATTCACTGCTGATAACCACTCCTATTCACTACTTATACCCACTCCTATTCACTACTTTTACCCACTTCTATTCACTACTTATACCCACTACTATTCACTGCTTATACCCACTCCTATTCACTACTTATACCCGCTCCTATTCACTACTTATACCCGCTCCTATTCACCACTTATGCCCGCTCCTATTCCCTGCTTATACCCACTACTATTCACTACATATTCCCACTCCTATTCACTACATATACCCACTACTATGCACTAACGTCACCCACTCCTATTCACTACTTATACCCACTACTATTCACTACTTATACCCACTCCTATTCACTACTTATACCCACTCCTGTCCACTACTTATACCCACTCCTATTCACTGCTGATACCCACTCATTTTCACTACTTTTACCCACTCCTATTCACTACTGATACCCACTCCTATTCACTACTTATACCCACTCCTATTCACTACTTATACCAACTCCTGTCCACTACTTATACCCACTCCTATTCACTGCTGATACCCACTCATTTTCACTACTTTTACCCACTCTTATTCACTACTTTTATCCACTCCTATTCACTACTTATACCCACTTATATTCACTACTTATACCCACTCCTATCCACTACTTATACCCACTACTATTCACTACTTATACCCACTCCTATACACTACTTATACCCACTCCTATTCAATACTTATTCCCACTCCGATTCACTGCTGCTACCAACTCCTATTCACTACTTATACCCACTCCTATTCACTACTTATACCCACTCCTATTCGCTACTTATTCCTGCTACAATTCACTACTTATACCCACTCCTGTTCACTACTTATGCCCACTCCTCTCTACTACTTATGCCCACTGCTATTCACTACTTATACCCACTTCTATTCACTACTTATACCCACTCCTATGCTCTACTTATACCCACTCAATGCTGGTAACCACTAATATTCACTACTGATAACCACTCCTATTCACCACTTATACCCTCTCATATTCACTACTTATACCCGCTCCTATTCACCACTTATACCCACTCCTATTCACTGCTGATACCCACTCCTATTCACTACTTTTACCCACTCCTATTCACTACTTATACCCACTGCTATTCACTTGTACCCACTCCTATCCACTACTTATACCCACTCCTATTCACTACTTATACCTGCTCCTATTCACAACCTATTCCCACTCCTATTCACTGCTGATACCCTCTCCTATTCACTACTTTTACCCACTTCTATTCACTACTTATACCCACTCCTATTCACCACTTATACCCACTCCTATTCACTGATGATACCCACTCCTATTTACTACTTATACCAACTCCTATTCACTACTTATACCCACTGCTATTCACGTATACCCACTCCTATCCACTACTTATACCCACTCCTATTCACTACTTATACCCACTCCTATCCACTACTTATTCCCACTACTATTCACTGCTGATACCCACTCCTATTCACTACTTATATCCACTCCTATTCACGTATACCCACTCCTATCCACTACTTATACCCACTCCTATTCACTACTTATACCCACTCCTATCCACTACTTATACCCACTCCTATTCACTGCTGACACCCACTCCTATTCACTACTTTTACCCACTTCTATTCACTACTTATACCCACTACTATTCACTGCTTATACACACTCCTATTCACTACTTATACCCACTCCTATTCACTACTTATACACGCTCCTATTCACCGCTTATACCCACTCCTATTCACTACTTATACCTGCTCCTATTCACTACTTATACCCACTGCTATTCACTACTTATGCCCACTCCTATTCGCTACTTATACCCACTTCTATTCACTACTTATACCCACTCCTATTCACTACTTATGCCCACTCCTATTCACTACTTATACCCACTCCTATTCACTACTTATACCCACTCCTATTCACTACTTATACCCTCTCCAATTCACTGCTGGTGACCGCTACTATTCACTACTGATACCCACTCCTATTCACCACTTATACCCACTCATATTCACTACTTATACCCGCTCCTATTCACTACTGATACCCACTCCTATTCACCACTTATACCCACTCATATTCACTACTTTTACCCACTTCTATTCACTACTTATACCCACTACTATTCACTGCTGATACACACTCCTATTCACTGCTTATACCCGCTACTATTCACTACTTATACCCACTCCTATTCACTGCTAAATTCCCACTCCTATTCACTACTTATACCCACTCCTATTCACTACTTATACCCACTCCTATTCACTACTTATACCCACTCCTATTCACTTATACAAACTCCTAATCACTTATACCCACTCCTATCCACTACTTATACCCACTTCTATTCACTACTTATACCCACTACTATTCACTGCTTATACACACTCCTATTCACTACTTATACCCACTCCTATCCACTACTTATACCCACTCCTATTCACTACTTATACCCACTCCTATTCACTACTTATACCCACTCACTACTTATACCCACTACTATTCACTACTTATACCCACTCCTATTCACTACTTATACCCACTCACTACTGATACCCACTCCTATTCACTACTTATACCCACTCCTATTCACTACTTATACCCACTCCTATTCACTACTTATACCCACTCACTACTTATACCCACTCCTATTCACTACTTATACCCACTCCTATTCACTACTTATACCCACTCTTATTCACTACTTATACCCACTCACTACTGATACCCACTCCTATTCACGTCTTCTCAGTATTTCAGGCTTTAATTAGCATTATGACAATACAGTGCCTAGTGAGAGTCTACCCACTCGTCAAAACGTGCTGCTTCTAAATGACTTCTACAAGGGATCACCATTAGATTACCACCCCCCCAAGTCATCTAGTTTGTATGGTGTGATTTTTATTATTAATCTGGAAATGCTTTTACAATGTCTCTTTCATTTTATAAATGCAAAGTGTGTAGATGAATAGGAAAACAATCTCATTTCATCCATATTTAGATTTAATTTTAAGCCATCAAATTGTGCAAGGAGGGTGTGTAGAATTTCTCTAGGCATTATATATGTATTTCAACATTTGGAATTGATATTATCTATCTGTTGTTAATAACTAAGTGTTGTTATGAGTTGATATTATCTATTGTTGATAACTAAGTGTTGTTTTGAATTGATATTATCTATTGTTGATACCTAAGTGTTGTTTTGAGTTGATTTTGTCTGTTGTTGATAACTAAGTGTTGTTTTGAGTTGATTATGTCTGTTGTTGATACCTAAGTGTTGTTTTGAGTTGATTATGTCTGTTGTTGATACCTAAGTGTTGTTTTGAGTTGATTATGTCTGTTGTTGATAACTAAGCATTGTCCACCAATGATTGTTGTGCCTAACCACTCCCTCTTCAGGCCTTGATGGAACATGGTTTGTTCTCTACAGAAGGCTTGTTGAATCATTGTAATCCCTGACAAAGGCTGAAATGAATCAGAGTTTAGAATGTTCTGTACTATTGAACATACCATAATGATAAAGGCATTTAGCTATATGAAGAATGCCTTGCTCCTGCTTGTTCTCTTACCCTCCTTACCAAACAGAACATTTATCTAGGTTGCACACTTGTTAAAGACAGCCGTCTTGCAGTGTGTCTGAAGTGGTGGTTTAATGAAGTGTGTCGTTGCAGGTGGACCTTGATTACAAGACAACCTTCCACTCTACCGTCTGCCTAACTGATACCTGGTATTGTATCAGTGAGGACTGTGGGAATGAGATCAGTTTAGTGCTTAACATCGTGGACCAGGGGATATCTGAGGACTGGTGTCAGACAGAGGGAGTCATGACTAGACACGTCTCCAATAACACACAGACCTTTGATCTGCTGTGAGTGTTTCTTTTCTATTCAAATCTTCCATCCGTTACCAGTGTGATTATGAACCTGATTTGTAGTAACAGGGAACAGCTCAGTTATTTTATCCTGGTTACCAAAGTACTTATAGACAATATGTCCAAATTGTCCCATTACATCAGAAAGGACAAAACACACATTAGTTAAAACACACAGTATTGTACATGATGAACATCATCACAACAGTGTTTAGGATGTGTTTTTGGAACTCACCTTTCACCTTTGTCTCTTTATCATTACAGATTGGATAGCGGAAACTGGATAGATAATGATAATTATGTTAGTGCTTGGAGGCTGTGGACTCATGTGGATCTTGGGGTCAGGTCTGACACGACGACAGTCAACCGATCTCCACAGACCACTGTCATGCCTCTGATGCGGTAAATACTCCTACTTATCGGTGTTAAATTATTTAGTTTGACGAACAAGTGATTTTATCAATCTGTGTGTTGTATTCAGTCAATAGAAAACAGATCTGAAACACTGCAATTAATCTCTGTCTGTCTGTCTGTCTGTCTGTCTGTCTGTCTGTCTGTCTGTCTGTCTGTCTGTCTGTCTGTCTGTCTCTCTCTCTCTCTCTCTCTCTCTCTCTCTCTCTCTCTCTCTCTCAGTGTCCCTGCTAATTGTCCAAGAGATTTCAACCTGTTGTCGTTTGATCCAGACGGGGATGAGGTCAGATGCAGATATGCAGTACCAACGAATGAGTGTGTCACATCAAGTGACCTCCCTAATGACTTCACTCTAAGAGAGGTTAATATCCAAATAGAACAACACAAGCAACAATAGACTATGATGATGAAGGCAACAACCAGCTGGCCAAAGCAGGTTACTGTCATTGTAACAGAGCAGGGCAGCAACCAGCTGGCCAAAGCAGGTTACTGTCATTGTAACAGAGCAGAGCAACAACCAGCTGGCCAAAGCAGGTTACTGTCATTCAACATGCCAAGGCAACAACCAGCTGGCCAAAGCAGGTTACTGTCATTGTAACAGAGCAGAGCAACAACCAGCTGGCCAAAGCAGGTTACTGTCATTCAACATGCCAAGGCAACAACCAGCTGGCCAAAGCAGGTTACTGTCATTGTAACAGAGCAGGGCAGCAACCAGCTGGCCAAAGCAGGTTACTGTCATTGTAACAGAGCAGGGCAGCAACCAGCTGGCCAAAGCAGGTTACTGTCATTGTAACAGAGCAGGGCAGCAACCAGCTGGCCAAAGCAGGTTACTGTCATTGTAACAGAGCAGGGCAGCAACCAGCTGGCCAAAGCAGGTTACTGTCATTCAACATGCCAAGGCAACAACCAGCTGGCCAAAGCAGGTTACTGTCATTTAACAGTAAGTTAGAGTAACATAAATAGGACTTTCTGCATTACTAGATTATAACATAATATGGCCAAGATGTTCAAATGTTCATAAATGACCAGCATGGTCAAATAATAATAATCACAGTAGTTGTCGAGGGTGCAGCAAGTCAGCACCTCAGGAGTAAATGTCAGTTGGCAGTTGGCTTTTCATAGCCGATCATTAAGAGTATCTCTACCGCTCCTGCTGTCTCTAGAGAGTTGAAAACAGCAGGTCTGGGACAGGTAGCACGTCCGGTGATCAGGTCAGGATTCCATAGCCGCAGGCAGAACAGTTGAAACTGGAGCAGCAGCACGGCCAGGTGGACTGGGGACAGCAAGGAGTCATCATGCCAGGTAGTCCTGAGGCATGGCTCAGGTCCTCCGAGAGAGAGAAAGAAAGAGAGAATTAGAGAGAGCATACTTAAATTCACACAGGACACCGGATAAGACAGGAGAAGTACTCCAGATATAACAAACTGACCCTAGCCCCCCGACACATAAACTACTGCAGCATAAATACTGGAGGCTGAGACAGGAGGGGTCAGGAGACACTGTGGCCCCATCCGATGATACCCCCGGACAGGACCAAACAGGAAGGATATAACCCCACCCACTTTGCCAAAGTACAGCCCCTACACCACTAGAGGGATATCTTCAACCACCAACTTACCATCCTGAGACAAGAATGAGTATAGCCCACAAAGATCTCCGCCACGGCACAACCCAAGGAGGGGGCACCAACCCAGACAGGAAGATCACGTCAGTGACTCAACCCACTCAAGTGACACACCCCTGCTAGAGACGGCATGAAAGAGCACCAGTAAGCCAGTGACTCAGACCCTGTAATAGGGTTAGAGGCAGAGAATCCCAGTGGAAAGACAGCAAGGGCGGTTCGTTGCTCCAGAGCCTTTCCGTTCACCTTCCCACTCCAGGGCCAGACTAGTCTCAATCATATGACCCACTGAAGAGATGAGTCTTCAGTAAGGACTTAAAGGTTGAGACCGAGTTTGCGTCTCTGACATGGGTAGGCAGATCATTCCATAAAAATGGAGCTCTATAGGAGAAATTCCTGCCTCCAGCTGTTTGCTTAGAAATTCTAGGGACAATTAGGAGGCCTGCGTCTTGTGACCGTAGCGTACGTGTAGGTATGTACGGCAGGACCAAATCGGAGAGATAGGTAGGAGCAAGCCCATGTAATGCTTTGTAGGTTAGCAGTAAAACCTTGAAATCAGCCCTTGCTTTGACAGGAAGCCAGTGTAGAGAGACTAGCACTGGAGTAATATGATCAAATTATTTGGTTCTAGTCAGGATTCTAGCAGCTGTATTTAGCACTAACTGAAGTTTATTTAGTGCTTTATCCGGGTAGCCGGAAAGTAGAGCATTGCAGTAGTCTAACCTAGAAGTAACAAAAGCATGGATTAATTTAGGGGTCTATATTTGGTTATTGATAAAAACTTTATTTCAGATGAAGATCAGGTTAGCTAGATACAGCTAGCAGCAGGCCCCATTCTGGTAGGAGAACCAGGTAGCAGCAGGCTCCTATTCTGATAGGAGAACCAAGGAGCAACAGGCTTTCATTCTGATAGGAGAACCAGGTAGCAGCAGGCCCCATTCTGATAGGAGAACCAGCTAGCAGCAGGCTTCCATTCTGATAGGAGAATCAGGTAGCAGCAGGCTCCCATTCTGATAGGAGAACCAGGTAGCAGCAGGGCCCCATTCTGATAGGAGAACCAGCTAGCAGCAGGCTTCCATTCTGATAGGAGAATCAGGTAGCAGAAGGCTCCCATTCTGATAGGAGAACCAGGTAGCAGCAGGCCCCACTCTGATAAGAGAACCAGCTAGCAGCAGGCCCCATTCTGATAGGAGAACAAGGTAGCAGCAGGCCCCATTCTGATAGGAGAACCAGCTAGCAGCAGGCCCCATTCTGATAGGAGAACCAGGTAGCAGCAGGCCCCATTCTGATAGGAGAACCAGCTAGCAGCAGGCTCCTATTCTGATAGGAGAACCAGGTATCTGCAGGCTCCCATTCTGATAGGAGAACCAGGTAGCAGCAGGCTTCCATTCTGATAGGAGAACCAGGTAGCAGCAGGCTTCCATTTGATAGGAGAACCAGGTAGCAGCAGGCCCCATTCTGATAAGAGAACCAGGTAGCAGCAGGCCCCATTCTGATAGGAGAACCAGGTAGCAGCAGGCCCCATTCTGATAGGAGAACCAGGTAGAAGCAGGCCCCATTCTGATAGGAGAACCAGGTAGCAGCAGGCTTCCATTCTGATAGGAGAGCCAGGTAGCAGCAGGCTTTCATTCTGATAGGAGAACCAGGTAGCAGCAGGCTTTAATTCTGATAGGAGAGCCAGGTAGCAGCAGGCTTTAATTCTGATAGGAGAACCAGGTAGCAGCAGGCTTCCATTTGATAGGAGAACCAGGTAGCAGCAGGCTTTAATTCTGATAGGAGAACCAGGTAGCAGCAGGCTTCCATTCTGATAGGAGAACCAGGTAGCAGCAGGCTTTAATTCTGATAGGAGAGCCAGGTAGCAGCAGGCTTTAATTCTGATAGGATGACCAGCTAGCAGCAGGCTTCCATTCTGATAGGAGAACCAGGTAGCAGCAGGCTTCCATTCTGATAGGAGAACCTTGGATTACCTAGTGACTTTCCTGTAAATGTATTTTTACGACAGTTGAAATAAGATCATAAGGCATTATTAAGTTATATCCTTCAAGAATCTATAGGTTTATATAGTTGATTTAAAAGTCAAAAATGTATGTAGCCATAACACATTTAATCTTGTTTTTATCTTGTCTCCCTCAGAACTGCACCTTGTCATTTTGGGGCAACAGTAATACCACTAGAACATATGCAGTTCAGTTAGTGATGGAGGATTTCCCGACTCAGTCCATCTCTCTCTCCTATACTGACGGATCTCAATCTATCAGGACCTCAAACAACACACTCTGCAAACTACCTGTTCAGTTTGCAGTGAGAGGTACATATATATTCTATATAGTTTATCTGTATATCTAGGTTTATCTTTTATCTAGTTAGTTTATATCTAGGTAGTTTATCTTTATATCTAGGTAGTTTATCTTTATATCTAGGTAGTTTATCTTCATATCTAGGTAGTTTATATCTAGGTAGTTTATATCTAGGTAGTTTATCTTTATATCTAGGTAGTTTATATCTAGGTAGTTTATATCTATATAGTTTCTCTTTATATCTAGGTAGTTTATCTTTACATCTAGGTAGTTTATATCTAGGTAGTTTATATCAATATAGTTTATCTTTATATCTAGGTAGTTTATATCTAGGTAGTTTATATCAATATAGTTTATCTTTATATCTAGGTAGTTTATATCTAGGTAGTTTATATCAATATAGTTTATCTTTATATCTAGGTAGTTTATATCTATATAGTTTATCTTTATATCTAGGTAGTTTATCTTTACATCTAGGTAGTTTATATTTATATAGTTTATCTTTATATCTAGGTAGTTTATATCTAGGTAGTTTATATCTATATAGTTTATCTTTATATCTAGGTAGTTTATATCTATATAGTTTATCTTTATATCTAGGTAGTTTATATCTAGGTAGTTTATATCTATATAGTTTATCTTTATATCTAGGTAGTTTATCTTTATATCTAGGTAGTTTATATCTAGGTAGTTTATCTTTATATCTAGGTAGTTTATATCTAGGTAGTTTATATCTAGGTAGTTTATCTTTATATCTAGGTAGTTTATATCTAGGTAGTTTATCTTTATATCTATATAGTTTATCTTTATATCTATATAGTTTATCTTTATATCTATATAGTTTATCTTTATATCTATATAGTTTATCTTTATATCTATATAGTTTATCTTTATATCTAGGTAGTTTATATCTATATAGTTTATCTTTATATCTAGGTAGTTTATATCAATATAGTTTATCTTTATATCTATGTAGTTTATCTTTATATCTATATAGTTTATCTTTATATCTAGGTAGTTTATATCTATATAGTTTATCTTTATATCTATATAGTTTATCTTTATATCTAGGTAGTTTATCTTTATATCTAGGTAGTTTATATCTATATAGTTTATCTTTATATCTAGGTAGTTTATCTTTATATCTAGGTAGTTTATATCTAGGTAGTTTATCTTTATATCTAGGTAGTTTATATCTAGGTAGTTTATATCAATATAGTTTATCTTTATATCTAGGTAGTTTATCTTTACATCTAGGTAGTTTATATCTAGGTAGTTTATCTTTATATCTAGGTAGTTTATATCTAGGTAGTTTATATCAATATAGTTTATTTTTACATCTAGGTAGTTTATATCTAGGTAGTTTATCTTTATATCTAGGTAGTTTATATCTAGGTAGTTTATATCAATATAGTTTATCTTTATATCTAGGTAGTTTATATCAATATAGTTTATCTTTATATCTAGGTAGTTTATCTTTATATCTAGGTAGTTTATATCTAGGTAGTTTATCTTTATATCTAGGTAGTTTATCTTTATATCTAGGTAGTTTATATCTATATAGTTTATCTTTATATCTAGGTAGTTTATATCTAGGTAGTTTATCTTTATATCTAGGTAGTTTATATCTATATAGTTTATCTTTATATCTAGGTAGTTTATCTTTATATCTAGGTAGTTTATCTTTATATCTAGGTAGTTTATCTTTATATCTAGGTAGTTTATCTTTATATCTAGGTAGTTTATCTTTATATCTAGGTAGTTTATCTTTATATCTAGGTAGTTTATCTTTATATCCAGGTAGTTTATCTTTATATCTAGGTAGTTTATCTTTATATCTAGGTAATTTATATCTATATAGTTTATCTTTATATCTAGGTAGTTTATATCTAGGTAGTTTATCTTTATATCTAGGTAATTTATCTTTATATCAATATAGTTTATCTTTATATCTAGGTAGTTTATCTTTATATCTAGGTAGTTTATCTTTATATCTAGGTAGTTTATCTTTATATCTAGGTAGTTTATATCTATATAGTTTATCTTTATATCTAGGTAGTTTATCTTTATATCTATATAGTTTATCTTTATATCTAGGTAATTTATATCTAGGTAGTTTATCTTTATATCTAGGTAGTTTATATCTAGGTAGTTTGTCTTTATATCTAGGTAGTTTATATCTAGGTAGTTTATCTTTATATCTAGGTAGTTTATATCTAGGTAGTTTATATCTAGGTAGTTCATCTTTATATCTATATAGTTTATCTTTATATCTAGGTAGTTTATCTTTATATCTAGGTAGTTTATATCTAGGTAGTTTATCTTTATATCTAGGTAGTTTATATCTAGGTAGTTTATCTTTATATCTAGGTAGTTTATCTTTATATCTAGGTAGTTTATCTTTATATCTAGGTAGTTTATATCTATATAGTTTATCTTCATATCTAGGTAGTTTATCTTTATATCTAGGTAGTTTATATCTATATAGTTTATCTTTATATCTAGGTAGTTTATCTTTATATCTAGGTAGTTTATATCTATATAGTTTATCTTCATATCTAGGTAGTTTATCTTTATATCTAGGTAGTTTATATCTATATAGTTTATCTTTATATCTAGGTAGTTTATCTTTATATCTAGGTAGTTTATATCTAGGTAGTTTATCTTTATATCTGGGTAGTTTATCTTTATATCTAGGTAGTTTATATCTACATAGTTTATCTTTATATCTGGGTAGTTTATATCTACATAGTTTATCTTTATATCTAGGTACTTTATATCTACATAGTTTATCTTTATATCTAGGTAGTTTATATCTATATAGTTTATCTTTATATCTAGGTAGTTTATATCTACATAGTTTATCTTTATATCTAGGTAGTTTATATCTACATAGTTTATCTTTATATCTAGGTAGTTTATATCTACATAGTTTATCTTTATATCTAGGTAGTTTATATCTAGGTAGTTTATCTTTATATCAATATAGTTTATCTTTATATCTAGGTAGTTTATCTTTATATCTAGGTAGTTTATATCTAGGTAGTTTATCTTTATATCAATATAGTTTATCTTTATATCTAGGTAGTTTATCTTTATATCAATATAGTTTATCTTTATATCTAGGTAGTTTATCTTTATATCTAGGTAGTTTATATCTAGGTAGTTTATCTTTATATCTAGGTAGTTTATCTTTATATCTAGGTAGTTTATCTTTATATCTAGGTAGTTTATCTTTATATCTAGGTAGTTTATCTTTATATCTAGGTAGTTTATCTTTATATCTAGGTAGTTTATCTTTATATCTAGGTAGTTTATCTTTATATCTAGGTAGTTTATCTTTATATCTAGGTAGTTTATCTTTATATCTAGGTAGTTTATATCTATATAGTTTATCTTTATATCTAGGTAGTTTATCTTTATATCAATATAGTTTATCTTTACATCTAGGTAGTTTATCTTTATATCTAGGTAGTTTATATCTATATAGTTTATCTTTATATCTAGGTAGTTTATCTTTATATCAATATAGTTTATCTTTATATCTAGGTAGTTTATCTTTATATCTAGGTAGTTTATATCTAGGTAGTTTATCTTTATATCTAGGTAGTTTATCTTTATATCTAGGTAGTTTATCTTTATATCTAGGTAGTTTATCTTTATATCTAGGTAGTTTATCTTTATATCTAGGTAGTTTATCTTTATATCTAGGTAGTTTATATCTATATAGTTTATCTTTATATCTAGGTAGTTTATATCTATATAGTTTATCTTTATATCTAGGTAGTTTATCTTTATATCTAGGTAGTTTATATCTATGTAGTTTATCTTTATATCTAGGTAGTTTATCTTTATATCTAGGTAGTTTATATCTATATAGTTTATATTTATATCTAGGTAGTTTATCTTTATATCTAGGTAGTTTATATCTAGGTAGTTTATATCTAGGTAGTTTATCTTTATATCAATATAGTTTATCTTTATATCTAGGTAGTTTATCTTTATATCTAGGTAGTTTATATCTATATAGTTTATCTTTATATCTAGGTAGTTTATCTTTATATCAATATAGTTTATCTTTATATCTAGGTAGTTTATCTTTATATCTATATAGTTTATCTTTATATCTAGGTAGTTTATCTTTATATCTAGGTAGTTTATATCTAGGTAGTTTATATCAATATAGTTTATCTTTATATCTAGGTAGTTTATCTTTATATCTATATAGTTTATCTTTATATCTAGGTAGTTTATCTTTATATCTACATAGTTTATCTTTATATCTATATAGTTTATCTTTATATCTCGGTAGTTTATATCTATATAGTTCATCTTTATATCTATATAGTTTATCTTTATATCTAGGTAGTTTATCTTTATATCTAGGTAGTTTATATCTATATAGTTTATCTTTATATCTAGGTAGTTTATATCTACATAGTTTATCTGTATATCTAGGTAGTTTATATCTTCATAGTTTATCTTTATATCTAGGTAGTTAATATCTACATAGTTTATCTTTATATCTAGGTAGTTTATATCTAGGTAGTTTATCTTTATATCAATATAGTTTATCTTTATATCTAGGTAGTTTATCTTTATATCTAGGTAGTTTATATCTAGGTAGTTTATCTTTATATCAATATAGTTTATCTTTATATCTAGGTAGTTTATCTTTATATCAATATAGTTTATCTTTATATCTAGGTAGTTTATCTTTATATCTAGGTAGTTTATATCTAGGTAGTTTATCTTTATATCTAGGTAGTTTATCTTTATATCTAGGTAGTTTATATCTAGGTAGTTTATCTTTATATCTAGGTAGTTTATCTTTATATCTAGGTAGTTTATCTTTATTTCTAGGTAGTTTATCTTTATATCTAGGTAGTTTATCTTTATATCTAGGTAGTTTATCTTTATATCTAGGTAGTTTATCTTTATATCTAGGTAGTTTATATCTATATAGTTTATCTTTATATCTAGGTAGTTTATCTTTATATCAATATAGTTTATCTTTACATCTAGGTAGTTTATCTTTATATCTAGGTAGTTTATCTTTATATCTAGGTAGTTTATCTTTATATCTAGGTAGTTTATATCTATATAGTTTATCTTTATATCTAGGTAGTTTATCTTTATATCAATATAGTTTATCTTTATATCTAGGTAGTTTATCTTTATATCTAGGTAGTTTATATCTAGGTAGTTTATCTTTATATCTATATAGTTTATATTTATATCTAGGTAGTATATCTTTATATCTCGGTAGTTTATCTTTATATCTAGGTAGTTTATCTTTATATCTAGGTAGTTTATCTTTATATCTAGGTAGTTTATCTTTATATCTAGGTAGTTTATCTTTATATCTAGGTAGTTTATCTTTATATCTAGGTAGTTTATATCTATATAGTTTATCTTTATATCTAGGTAGTTTATATCTATATAGTTTATCTTTATATCTAGGTAGTTTATCTTTATATCTAGGTAGTTTATATCTATATAGTTTATCTTTATATCTAGGTAGTTTATCTTTATATCTAGGTAGTTTATATCTAGGTAGTTTATCTTTATATCTAGGTAATTTATCTTTATATCAATATAGTTTATCTTTATATCTAGGTAGTTTATCTTTATATCTAGGTAGTTTATCTTTATATCTAGGTAGTTTATCTTTATATCTAGGTAGTTTATATCTATATAGTTTATCTTTATATCTAGGTAGTTTATCTTTATATCTATATAGTTTATCTTTATATCTAGGTAATTTATATCTAGGTAGTTTATCTTTATATCTAGGTAGTTTATATCTAGGTAGTTTGTCTTTATATCTAGGTAGTTTATATCTAGGTAGTTTATCTTTATATCTAGGTAGTTTATATCTAGGTAGTTTATATCTAGGTAGTTCATCTTTATATCTATATAGTTTATCTTTATATCTAGGTAGTTTATCTTTATATCTAGGTAGTTTATATCTAGGTAGTTTATCTTTATATCTAGGTAGTTTATATCTAGGTAGTTTATCTTTATATCTAGGTAGTTTATCTTTATATCTAGGTAGTTTATCTTTATATCTAGGTAGTTTATATCTATATAGTTTATCTTCATATCTAGGTAGTTTATCTTTATATCTAGGTAGTTTATATCTATATAGTTTATCTTTATATCTAGGTAGTTTATCTTTATATCTAGGTAGTTTATATCTATATAGTTTATCTTCATATCTAGGTAGTTTATCTTTATATCTAGGTAGTTTATATCTATATAGTTTATCTTTATATCTAGGTAGTTTATCTTTATATCTAGGTAGTTTATATCTAGGTAGTTTATCTTTATATCTGGGTAGTTTATCTTTATATCTAGGTAGTTTATATCTACATAGTTTATCTTTATATCTGGGTAGTTTATATCTACATAGTTTATCTTTATATCTAGGTACTTTATATCTACATAGTTTATCTTTATATCTAGGTAGTTTATATCTATATAGTTTATCTTTATATCTAGGTAGTTTATATCTACATAGTTTATCTTTATATCTAGGTAGTTTATATCTACATAGTTTATCTTTATATCTAGGTAGTTTATATCTACATAGTTTATCTTTATATCTAGGTAGTTTATATCTAGGTAGTTTATCTTTATATCAATATAGTTTATCTTTATATCTAGGTAGTTTATCTTTATATCTAGGTAGTTTATATCTAGGTAGTTTATCTTTATATCAATATAGTTTATCTTTATATCTAGGTAGTTTATCTTTATATCAATATAGTTTATCTTTATATCTAGGTAGTTTATCTTTATATCTAGGTAGTTTATATCTAGGTAGTTTATCTTTATATCTAGGTAGTTTATCTTTATATCTAGGTAGTTTATCTTTATATCTAGGTAGTTTATCTTTATATCTAGGTAGTTTATCTTTATATCTAGGTAGTTTATCTTTATATCTAGGTAGTTTATCTTTATATCTAGGTAGTTTATCTTTATATCTAGGTAGTTTATCTTTATATCTAGGTAGTTTATCTTTATATCTAGGTAGTTTATATCTATATAGTTTATCTTTATATCTAGGTAGTTTATCTTTATATCAATATAGTTTATCTTTACATCTAGGTAGTTTATCTTTATATCTAGGTAGTTTATATCTATATAGTTTATCTTTATATCTAGGTAGTTTATCTTTATATCAATATAGTTTATCTTTATATCTAGGTAGTTTATCTTTATATCTAGGTAGTTTATATCTAGGTAGTTTATCTTTATATCTAGGTAGTTTATCTTTATATCTAGGTAGTTTATCTTTATATCTAGGTAGTTTATCTTTATATCTAGGTAGTTTATCTTTATATCTAGGTAGTTTATCTTTATATCTAGGTAGTTTATATCTATATAGTTTATCTTTATATCTAGGTAGTTTATATCTATATAGTTTATCTTTATATCTAGGTAGTTTATCTTTATATCTAGGTAGTTTATATCTATGTAGTTTATCTTTATATCTAGGTAGTTTATCTTTATATCTAGGTAGTTTATATCTATATAGTTTATATTTATATCTAGGTAGTTTATCTTTATATCTAGGTAGTTTATATCTAGGTAGTTTATATCTAGGTAGTTTATCTTTATATCAATATAGTTTATCTTTATATCTAGGTAGTTTATCTTTATATCTAGGTAGTTTATATCTATATAGTTTATCTTTATATCTAGGTAGTTTATCTTTATATCAATATAGTTTATCTTTATATCTAGGTAGTTTATCTTTATATCTATATAGTTTATCTTTATATCTAGGTAGTTTATCTTTATATCTAGGTAGTTTATATCTAGGTAGTTTATATCAATATAGTTTATCTTTATATCTATATAGTTTATCTTTATATCTAGGTAGTTTATCTTTATATCTATATAGTTTATCTTTATATCTAGGTAGTTTATCTTTATATCTACATAGTTTATCTTTATATCTATATAGTTTATCTTTATATCTCGGTAGTTTATATCTATATAGTTCATCTTTATATCTATATAGTTTATCTTTATATCTAGGTAGTTTATCTTTATATCTAGGTAGTTTATATCTATATAGTTTATCTTTATATCTAGGTAGTTTATATCTACATAGTTTATCTGTATATCTAGGTAGTTTATATCTTCATAGTTTATCTTTATATCTAGGTAGTTAATATCTACATAGTTTATCTTTATATCTAGGTAGTTTATATCTAGGTAGTTTATCTTTATATCAATATAGTTTATCTTTATATCTAGGTAGTTTATCTTTATATCTAGGTAGTTTATATCTAGGTAGTTTATCTTTATATCAATATAGTTTATCTTTATATCTAGGTAGTTTATCTTTATATCAATATAGTTTATCTTTATATCTAGGTAGTTTATCTTTATATCTAGGTAGTTTATATCTAGGTAGTTTATCTTTATATCTAGGTAGTTTATCTTTATATCTAGGTAGTTTATATCTAGGTAGTTTATCTTTATATCTAGGTAGTTTATCTTTATATCTAGGTAGTTTATCTTTATTTCTAGGTAGTTTATCTTTATATCTAGGTAGTTTATCTTTATATCTAGGTAGTTTATCTTTATATCTAGGTAGTTTATCTTTATATCTAGGTAGTTTATATCTATATAGTTTATCTTTATATCTAGGTAGTTTATCTTTATATCAATATAGTTTATCTTTACATCTAGGTAGTTTATCTTTATATCTAGGTAGTTTATCTTTATATCTAGGTAGTTTATCTTTATATCTAGGTAGTTTATATCTATATAGTTTATCTTTATATCTAGGTAGTTTATCTTTATATCAATATAGTTTATCTTTATATCTAGGTAGTTTATCTTTATATCTAGGTAGTTTATATCTAGGTAGTTTATCTTTATATCTATATAGTTTATATTTATATCTAGGTAGTATATCTTTATATCTCGGTAGTTTATCTTTATATCTAGGTAGTTTATCTTTATATCTAGGTAGTTTATCTTTATATCTAGGTAGTTTATCTTTATATCTAGGTAGTTTATCTTTATATCTAGGTAGTTTATATCTATATAGTTTATCTTTATATCTAGGTAGTTTATATCTATATAGTTTATCTTTATATCTAGGTAGTTTATCTTTATATCTAGGTAGTTTATATCTATATAGTTTATCTTTATATCTAGGTAGTTTATCTTTATATCTAGGTAGTTTATATCTATATAGTTTATCTTTATATCTAGGTAGTTTATCTTTATATCTAGGTAGTTTATATCTAGGTAGTTTATCTTTATATCAATATAGTTTATCTTTATATCTAGGTAGTTTATCTTTATATCTAGGTAGTTTATATCTATATAGTTTATCTTTATATCTAGGTAGTTTATCTTTATATCAATATAGTTTATCTTTATATCTAGGTAGTTTATCTTTATATCTATATAGTTTATCTTTATATCTAGGTAGTTTATCTTTATATCTAGGTAGTTTATATCTAGGTAGTTTATATCAATATAGTTTATCTTTATATCTATATAGTTTATCTTTATATCTAGGTAGTTTATCTTTATATCTATGTAGTTTATCTTTATATCTAGGTAGTTTATCTTTATATCTATATAGTTTATCTTTATATCTAGGTAGTTTATCTTTATATCAATATAGTTTATCTTTATATCTAGGTAGTTTATCTTTATATCTAGGTAGTTTATCTTTATATCTAGGTAGTTTATCTTTATATCTATGTAGTTTATCTTTATATCTAGGTAGTTTATCTTTATATCTAAGTAGTTTATATCTAGGTAGTTTATCTTTATATCTATATAGTTTATCTTTATATCTAGGTAGTTTATCTTTATATATAGGTAGTTTATCTTTATATCTAGGTAGTTTATCTTTATATCTAGGTAGTTTATCTTTATATCTAGGTAGTTTATCTTTATATCTAGGTAGTTTATCTTTATATCTAGGTAGTTTATCTTCATATCTAGGTAGTTTATCTTTATATCTAGGTAGTTTATCTTCATATCTAGGTAGTTTATCTTTATATCTAGGTAGTTTATCTTTATATCTAGGTAGTTTATCTTTATATCTAGGTAGTTTATCTTTATATCTATATAGTTTATCTTTATATCTAGGTAGTTTATCTTTATATCTAGGTAGTTTATCTTTATATCTAGGTAGTTTATCTTTATATCTAGGTAGTTTATCTTTATATCTAGGTAGTTTATCTTTATATCTAGGTAGTTTATCTTTATATCTAGGTAGTTTATCTTCATATCTAGGTAGTTTATCTTTATATCTAGGTAGTTTATCTTTATATCTAAGTAGTTTATATCTAGGTAGTTTATCTTTATATCTATATAGTTTATCTTTATATCTAGGTAGTTTATCTTTATATCAATATAGTTTATCTTTATATGTAGGTAGTTTATCTTTATATCTAAGTAGTTTATCTTTATATCAATATAGTTTATCTTTATATCAATATAGTTTATCTTTATATCTAGGTAGTTTATCTTTATATCAATATAGTTTATCTTTATATCTAGGTAGTTTATATCTAGGTAGTTTATCTTTATATCTAGGTAGTTTATCTTTATATCTAGGTAGTTTATCTTTATATCAATATAGTTTATCTTTATATCTAGGTAGTTTATCTTTATATCTAGGTAGTTTATCTTTATATCTAGGTAGTTGATATCTAGGTAGTTTATCTTTATATCTAGGTAGTTTATCTTTATATCTAGGTAGTTTATCTTTATATCTAGGTAGTTTATCTTTATATCTAGGTAGTTTATCTTTATATCAATATAGTTTATCTTTATATCTAGGTAGTTTATATCTAGGTAGTTTACCTTTATATCTAGGTAGTTTATCTTTATATCTATGTAGTTTATCTTTATATCTAGGTAGTTTATCTTTATATCTAGGTAGTTTATCTTTATATCTAGGTAGTTTATCTTTATATCTAGGTAGTTTATATCTATATAGTTTATCTTTATATCTAGGTAGTTTATCTTTATATCAATATAGTTTATCTTTATATCTAGGTAGTTTATCTTTATATCTAGGTAGTTTATATCTAGGTAGTTTATCTTTATATCTATATAGTTTATATTTATATCTAGGTAGTATATCTTTATATCTCGGTAGTTTATCTTTATATCTAGGTAGTTTATCTTTATATCTAGGTAGTTTATCTTTATATCTAGGTAGTTTATCTTTATATCTAGGTAGTTTATCTTTATATCTAGGTAGTTTATCTTTATATCTAGGTAGTTTATATCTATATAGTTTATCTTTATATCTAGGTAGTTTATATCTATATAGTTTATCTTTATATCTAGGTAGTTTATCTTTATATCTAGGTAGTTTATATCTATATAGTTTATCTTTATATCTAGGTAGTTTATCTTTATATCTAGGTAGTTTATATCTATATAGTTTATCTTTATATCTAGGTAGTTTATCTTTATATCTAGGTAGTTTATATCTAGGTAGTTTATCTTTATATCAATATAGTTTATCTTTATATCTAGGTAGTTTATCTTTATATCTAGGTAGTTTATATCTATATAGTTTATCTTTATATCTAGGTAGTTTATCTTTATATCAATATAGTTTATCTTTATATCTAGGTAGTTTATCTTTATATCTATATAGTTTATCTTTATATCTAGGTAGTTTATCTTTATATCTAGGTAGTTTATATCTAGGTAGTTTATATCAATATAGTTTATCTTTATATCTATATAGTTTATCTTTATATCTAGGTAGTTTATCTTTATATCTATGTAGTTTATCTTTATATCTAGTTAGTTTATCTTTATATCTATATAGTTTATCTTTATATCTAGGTAGTTTATCTTTATATCAATATAGTTTATCTTTATATCTAGGTAGTTTATCTTTATATCTAGGTAGTTTATCTTTATATCTAGGTAGTTTATCTTTATATCTATGTAGTTTATCTTTATATCTAGGTAGTTTATCTTTATATCTAAGTAGTTTATATCTAGGTAGTTTATCTTTATATCTATATAGTTTATCTTTATATCTAGGTAGTTTATCTTTATATATAGGTAGTTTATCTTTATATCTAGGTAGTTTATCTTTATATCTAGGTAGTTTATCTTTATATCTAGGTAGTTTATCTTTATATCTAGGTAGTTTATCTTTATATCTAGGTAGTTTATCTTTATATCTAGGTAGTTTATCTTCATATCTAGGTAGTTTATCTTTATATCTAGGTAGTTTATCTTCATATCTAGGTAGTTTATCTTTATATCTAGGTAGTTTATCTTTATATCTAGGTAGTTTATCTTTATATCTAGGTAGTTTATCTTTATATCTATATAGTTTATCTTTATATCTAGGTAGTTTATCTTTATATCTAGGTAGTTTATCTTTATATCTAGGTAGTTTATCTTTATATCTAGGTAGTTTATCTTTATATCTAGGTAGTTTATCTTTATATCTAGGTAGTTTATCTTCATATCTAGGTAGTTTATCTTTATATCTAGGTAGTTTATCTTTATATCTAAGTAGTTTATATCTAGGTAGTTTATCTTTATATCTATATAGTTTATCTTTATATCTAGGTAGTTTATCTTTATATCAATATAGTTTATCTTTATATGTAGGTAGTTTATCTTTATATCTAAGTAGTTTATCTTTATATCAATATAGTTTATCTTTATATCAATATAGTTTATCTTTATATCTAGGTAGTTTATCTTTATATCAATATAGTTTATCTTTATATCTAGGTAGTTTATATCTAGGTAGTTTATCTTTATATCTAGGTAGTTTATCTTTATATCTAGGTAGTTTATCTTTATATCAATATAGTTTATCTTTATATCTAGGTAGTTTATCTTTATATCTAGGTAGTTTATCTTTATATCTAGGTAGTTGATATCTAGGTAGTTTATCTTTATATCTAGGTAGTTTATCTTTATATCTAGGTAGTTTATCTTTATATCTAGGTAGTTTATCTTTATATCTAGGTAGTTTATCTTTATATCAATATAGTTTATCTTTATATCTAGGTAGTTTATATCTAGGTAGTTTACCTTTATATCTAGGTAGTTTATCTTTATATCTATGTAGTTTATCTTTATATCTAGGTAGTTTATCTTTATATCTAAGTAGTTTATATCTAGGTAGTTTATCTTTATATCTATATAGTTTATCTTTATATCTAGGTAGTTTATCTTTATATCTAGGTAGTTTATCTTTATATCTAGGTAGTTTATCTTTATATCTAGGTAGTTTATCTTTATATCTAGGTAGTTTATCTTTATATCTAGGTAGTTTATCTTTATATCTAGGTAGTTTATCTTTATATCTAGGTAGTTTATCTTCATATCTAGGTAGTTTATCTTTATATCTAGGTAGTTTATCTTCATATCTAGGTAGTTTATCTTTATATCTAGGTAGTTTATCTTTATATCTAGGTAGTTTATCTTTATATCTAGGTAGTTTATCTTTATATCTATATAGTTTATCTTTATATCTAGGTAGTTTATCTTTATATGTAGGTAGTTTATCTTTATATCTAGGTAGTTTATCTTTATATCTAGGTAGTTTATCTTTATATCTAGGTAGTTTATCTTTATATCTAGGTAGTTTATCTTTATATCTAGGTAGTTTATCTTCATATCTAGGTAGTTTATCTTTATATCTAGGTAGTTTATCTTTATATCTAGGTAGTTTATCTTTATATCTAGGTAGTTTATCTTTATATCTAGGTAGTTTATCTTTATATCTCGGTAGTTTATATCTATATAGTTTATCGTTATATCTAGGTAGTTTATCTTTATATCAATATAGTTTATCTTTACATCTAGGTAGTTTATCTTTATATCTAGGTAGTTTATCTTTATATCTAGGTAGTTTATCTTTATATCTAGGTAGTTTATATCTATATAGTTTATCTTTATATCTAGGTAGTTTATCTTTATATCAATATAGTTTATCTTTATATCTAGGTAGTTTATCTTTATATCTAGGTAGTTTATATCTAGGTAGTTTATCTTTATATCTATATAGTTTATATTTATATCTAGGTAGTATATCTTTATATCTCGGTAGTTTATCTTTATATCTAGGTAGTTTATCTTTATATCTAGGTAGTTTATCTTTATATCTAGGTAGTTTATCTTTATATCTAGGTAGTTTATCTTTATATCTAGGTAGTTTATCTTTATATCTAGGTAGTTTATATCTATATAGTTTATCTTTATATCTAGGTAGTTTATATCTATATAGTTTATCTTTATATCTAGGTAGTTTATCTTTATATCTAGGTAGTTTATATCTATATAGTTTATCTTTATATCTAGGTAGTTTATCTTTATATCTAGGTAGTTTATCTTTATATCTAGGTAGTTTATCTTCATATCTAGGTAGTTTATCTTTATATCTAGGTAGTTTATCTTTATATCTAGGTAGTTTATCTTTATATCTAGGTAGTTTATCTTTATATCTATATAGTTTATCTTTATATCTAGGTAGTTTATCTTTATATCTAGGTAGTTTATCTTTATATCTAGGTAGTTTATCTTTATATCTAGGTAGTTTATCTTTATATCTAGGTAGTTTATCTTTATATCTAGGTAGTTTATCTTTATATCTAGGTAGTTTATCTTCATATCTAGGTAGTTTATCTTTATATCTAGGTAGTTTATCTTTATATCTAAGTAGTTTATATCTAGGTAGTTTATCTTTATATCTATATAGTTTATCTTTATATCTAGGTAGTTTATCTTTATATCAATATAGTTTATCTTTATATGTAGGTAGTTTATCTTTATATCTAAGTAGTTTATCTTTATATCAATATAGTTTATCTTTATATCAATATAGTTTATCTTTATATCTAGGTAGTTTATCTTTATATCAATATAGTTTATCTTTATATCTAGGTAGTTTATATCTAGGTAGTTTATCTTTATATCTAGGTAGTTTATCTTTATATCTAGGTAGTTTATCTTTATATCAATATAGTTTATCTTTATATCTAGGTAGTTTATCTTTATATCTAGGTAGTTTATCTTTATATCTAGGTAGTTTATATCTAGGTAGTTTATCTTTATATCTAGGTAGTTTATCTTTATATCTAGGTAGTTTATCTTTATATCTAGGTAGTTTATCTTTATATCTAGGTAGTTTATCTTTATATCAATATAGTTTATCTTTATATCTAGGTAGTTTATATCTAGGTAGTTTATCTTTATATCTAGGTAGTTTATCTTTATATCTATGTAGTTTATCTTTATATCTAGGTAGTTTATCTTTATATCTAAGTAGTTTATATCTAGGTAGTTTATCTTTATATCTATATAGTTTATCTTTATATCTAGGTAGTTTATCTTTATATCTAGGTAGTTTATCTTTATATCTAGGTAGTTTATCTTTATATCTAGGTAGTTTATCTTTATATCTAGGTAGTTTATCTTTATATCTAGGTAGTTTATCTTTATATCTAGGTAGTTTATCTTTATATCTAGGTAGTTTATCTTCATATCTAGGTAGTTTATCTTCATATCTAGGTAGTTTATCTTTATATCTAGGTAGTTTATCTTTATATCTAGGTAGTTTATCTTTATATCTAGGTAGTTTATCTTTATATCTATATAGTTTATCTTTATATCTAGGTAGTTTATCTTTATATGTAGGTAGTTTATCTTTATATCTAGGTAGTTTATCTTTATATCTAGGTAGTTTATCTTTATATCTAGGTAGTTTATCTTTATATCTAGGTAGTTTATCTTTATATCTAGGTAGTTTATCTTCATATCTAGGTAGTTTATCTTTATATCTAGGTAGTTTATCTTTATATCTAGGTAGTTTATCTTTATATCTAGGTAGTTTATCTTTATATCTAGGTAGTTTATCTTTATATCTAGGTAGTTTATCTTTATATCTCGGTAGTTTATATCTATATAGTTTATCTTTATATCTAGGTAGTTTATCTTTATATCAATATAGTTTATCTTTACATCTAGGTAGTTTATCTTTATATCTAGGTAGTTTATCTTTATATCTAGGTAGTTTATCTTTATATCTAGGTAGTTTATATCTATATAGTTTATCTTTATATCTAGGTAGTTTATCTTTATATCAATATAGTTTATCTTTATATCTAGGTAGTTTATCTTTATATCTAGGTAGTTTATATCTAGGTAGTTTATCTTTATATCTATATAGTTTATATTTATATCTAGGTAGTATATCTTTATATCTCGGTAGTTTATCTTTATATCTAGGTAGTTTATCTTTATATCTAGGTAGTTTATCTTTATATCTAGGTAGTTTATCTTTATATCTAGGTAGTTTATCTTTATATCTAGGTAGTTTATCTTTATATCTAGGTAGTTTATATCTATATAGTTTATCTTTATATCTAGGTAGTTTATATCTATATAGTTTATCTTTATATCTAGGTAGTTTATCTTTATATCTAGGTAGTTTATATCTATATAGTTTATCTTTATATCTAGGTAGTTTATCTTTATATCTAGGTAGTTTATATCTATATAGTTTATCTTTATATCTAGGTAGTTTATCTTTATATCTAGGTAGTTTATATCTAGGTAGTTTATCTTTATATCAATATAGTTTATCTTTATATCTAGGTAGTTTATCTTTATATCTAGGTAGTTTATA
The DNA here is from genome assembly GCF_057628025.1 of Oncorhynchus mykiss. Lineage (NCBI taxonomy): Eukaryota > Metazoa > Chordata > Actinopteri > Salmoniformes > Salmonidae > Oncorhynchus > Oncorhynchus mykiss. The sequence continues at coordinate 3,507,666 of NC_143031.1, read as the reverse complement.
TCTATATAGTTTATCTTTATATCTAGGTAGTTTATCTTTATATCAATATAGTTTATCTTTATATCTAGGTAGTTTATCTTTATATCTATATAGTTTATCTTTATATCTAGGTAGTTTATCTTTATATCTAGGTAGTTTATATCTAGGTAGTTTATATCAATATAGTTTATCTTTATATCTATATAGTTTATCTTTATATCTAGGTAGTTTATCTTTATATCTATGTAGTTTATCTTTATATCTAGGTAGTTTATCTTTATATCTATATAGTTTATCTTTATATCTAGGTAGTTTATCTTTATATCAATATAGTTTATCTTTATATCTAGGTAGTTTATCTTTATATCTAGGTAGTTTATCTTTATATCTAGGTAGTTTATCTTTATATCTATGTAGTTTATCTTTATATCTAGGTAGTTTATCTTTATATCTAAGTAGTTTATATCTAGGTAGTTTATCTTTATATCTATATAGTTTATCTTTATATCTAGGTAGTTTATCTTTATATCTAGGTAGTTTATCTTTATATCTAGGTAGTTTATCTTTATATCTAGGTAGTTTATCTTTATATCTAGGTAGTTTATCTTTATATCTAGGTAGTTTATCTTTATATCTAGGTAGTTTATCTTCATATCTAGGTAGTTTATCTTTATATCTAGGTAGTTTATCTTCATATCTAGGTAGTTTATCTTTATATCTAGGTAGTTTATCTTTATATCTAGGTAGTTTATCTTTATATCTAGGTAGTTTATCTTTATATCTATATAGTTTATCTTTATATCTAGGTAGTTTATCTTTATATCTAGGTAGTTTATCTTTATATCTAGGTAGTTTATCTTTATATCTAGGTAGTTTATCTTTATATCTAGGTAGTTTATCTTTATATCTAGGTAGTTTATCTTTATATCTAGGTAGTTTATCTTCATATCTAGGTAGTTTATCTTTATATCTAGGTAGTTTATCTTTATATCTAAGTAGTTTATATCTAGGTAGTTTATCTTTATATCTATATAGTTTATCTTTATATCTAGGTAGTTTATCTTTATATCAATATAGTTTATCTTTATATGTAGGTAGTTTATCTTTATATCTAAGTAGTTTATCTTTATATCAATATAGTTTATCTTTATATCAATATAGTTTATCTTTATATCTAGGTAGTTTATCTTTATATCAATATAGTTTATCTTTATATCTAGGTAGTTTATATCTAGGTAGTTTATCTTTATATCTAGGTAGTTTATCTTTATATCTAGGTAGTTTATCTTTATATCAATATAGTTTATCTTTATATCTAGGTAGTTTATCTTTATATCTAGGTAGTTTATCTTTATATCTAGGTAGTTTATATCTAGGTAGTTTATCTTTATATCTAGGTAGTTTATCTTTATATCTAGGTAGTTTATCTTTATATCTAGGTAGTTTATCTTTATATCTAGGTAGTTTATCTTTATATCAATATAGTTTATCTTTATATCTAGGTAGTTTATATCTAGGTAGTTTATCTTTATATCTAGGTAGTTTATCTTTATATCTATGTAGTTTATCTTTATATCTAGGTAGTTTATCTTTATATCTAAGTAGTTTATATCTAGGTAGTTTATCTTTATATCTATATAGTTTATCTTTATATCTAGGTAGTTTATCTTTATATCTAGGTATTTTATCTTTATATCTAGGTAGTTTATCTTTATATCTAGGTAGTTTATCTTTATATCTAGGTAGTTTATCTTTATATCTAGGTAGTTTATCTTTATATCTAGGTAGTTTATCTTTATATCTAGGTAGTTTATCTTCATATCTAGGTAGTTTATCTTTATATCTAGGTAGTTTATCTTCATATCTAGGTAGTTTATCTTTATATCTAGGTAGTTTATCTTTATATCTAGGTAGTTTATCTTTATATCTATATAGTTTATCTTTATATCTAGGTAGTTTATCTTTATATGTAGGTAGTTTATCTTTATATCTAGGTAGTTTATCTTTATATCTAGGTAGTTTATCTTTATATCTAGGTAGTTTATCTTTATATCTAGGTAGTTTATCTTTATATCTAGGTAGTTTATCTTTATATCTAGGTAGTTTATCTTCATATCTAGGTAGTTTATCTTTATATCTAGGTAGTTTATCTTTATATCTAGGTAGTTTATCTTTATATCTAGGTAGTTTATCTTTATATCTAGGTAGTTTATCTTTATATCTAGGTAGTTTATCTTTATATCTCGGTAGTTTATCTTTATATCTAGGTAGTTTATCTTTATATCTAGGTAGTTTATCTTTATATCTAGGTAGTTTATATCTAGGTAGTTTATCTTTATATCTATATAGTTTATCTTTATATCTCGGTAGTTTATATCTATATAGTTTATCTTTATATCTAGGTAGTTTATATCTAGGTAGTTTATCTTTATATCTGGGTAGTTTATCTTTATATCTGGGTAGTTTATCTTTATATCTCGGTAGTTTATCTTTCTATCCAGGTAGTTTATCTTTATATCTAGGTAGTTTATCTTTATATCTATATAGTTTATCTTTATATCTAGGTAGTTTATCTTTATATCTAAGTAGTTTATATCTAGGTAGTTTATCTTTATATCTAGGTAGTTTATCTTTATATCTAGGTAGTTTATATCTAGGTAGTTTATCTTTATATCTAGGTAGTTTATCTTTATATCTATATAGTTTATCTTTATATCTAGGTAGTTTATCTTTATATCTATATAGTTTATCTTTATATCTAGGTAGTTTATCTTTATATCTAGGTAGTTTATATCTAGGTAGTTTATATCTAGGTAGTTTATATCTAGGTAGTTTATATCTAGGTAGTTTATCTTTATATCTAGGTAGTTTATATCTAGGTAGTTTATATCTAGGTAGTTTATATCTAGGTAGTTTATATCTAGGTAGTTTATCTTTATATCTAGGTAGTTTATCTTTATATCTAGGTAGTTTATATCTATATAGTTTATCTTTATATCTAGGTAGTTTATATCTACATAGTTTATCTTTATATCTAGGTAGTTTATCTTTATATCTAGGTAGTTTATATCTATATAGTTTATCTTTATATCTAGGTAGTTTATATCTACATAGTTTATCTTTATATCTAGGTAGTTTATCTTTATATCTAGGTAGTTTATATCTATATAGTTTATCTTTATATCTAGGTAGTTTATATCTAGGTAGTTTATCTTTATATCTAGGTAGTTTATCTTTATATCTGGGTAGTTTATCTTTATATCTAGGTAGTTTATATCTAGGTAGTTTATCTTTATATCTATATAGTTTATCTTTATATCTAGGTAGTTTATCTTTATATCTAGGTAGTTTATCTTTATATCTCGGTAGTTTATATCTATATAGTTTATCTTTATATCTAGGTAGTTTATCTTTATATCTAGGTAGTTTATATCTATATAGTTTATCTTTATATCTAGGTAGTTTATCTTTATATCTAGGTAGTTTATCTTTATATCTAGGTAGTTTATCTTTATATCTAGGTAGTTTATATCTAGGTAGTTTATCTTTATATCTAGGTAGTTTATATCTATATAGTTTATCTTTATATCTAGGTAGTTTATCTTTATATCTAGGTATTTTATCTTTATATCTAGGTAGTTTATCTTTATATCTAGGTAGTTTATCTTTATATCTAGGTAGTTTATATCTATATAGTTTATCTTTATATCTAGGTAGTTTATATCTAGGTAGTTTATCTTTATATCTAGGTAGTTTATCTTTATATCTCGGTAGTTTATCTTTATATCTAGGTAGTTTATCTTTATATCTAGGTAGTTTATCTTTATATCTAGGTAGTTTATATCTAGGTAGTTTATCTTTATATCTATATAGTTTATCTTTATATCTTGGTAGTTTATATCTATATAGTTTATCTTTATATCTAGGTAGTTTATATCTAGGTAGTTTATCTTTATATCTGGGTAGTTTATCTTTATATCTGGGTAGTTTATCTTTATATCTCGGTAGTTTATCTTTCTATCCAGGTAGTTTATCTTTATATCTATATAGTTTATCTTTATATCTATATAGTTTATCCTTATATCTAGGTAGTTTATCTTTCTATCTAGGTAGTTTATCTTTCTATCTAGGTAGTTTATCTTTATATCTAGGTAGTTTCTAACAAGTTGTTTCTCTTCATAGAGAATAAGATGATGCCTATGGCTTGTTTCCAGTAGTAGAAGTAGCATCGTAAAGTGGTTGTGGTAATGATTTATACTGAAAAACATGACGCTGTGTATTGTATCTCAACTCCATGGTTTGTCTCTCAGTGGACCCCCCGGTGACATCCTGTATGGAGGGGTTGTACCTACCCATGTTCCTGTCTCCAACACCAGCCCAGGGTGCACTGCTCTACGCCTCTGCAGACCAACCCCTGGAAATCACTGTCAGAGCACAGGCTACCCAGTCCACGTAAGAGAAAGGAAACATGGAAACACTTAGCCGATAGGTAGAGACTAAAATCAGGGGTTTTAAATGCAATAGATGGAACAACAGGTGTGTCAGCGGGTTTTTGCTCTTCCCTTGCCGTACAATCAGATTTAAAAAACAGATACAAATACACCTTATGGAACAGCGGGGACTGTAAAGCAACACAAACATTGGCACAGACACATGCATACACACACACACACACACACACACACGATAACATACCCACTATACATACACATGGACTGTAAAGCCTTGGCAGCAGCTAATGGGGATCCGTAATGAACACAAATACAAATATACAGTCAACACATAAACTGATCTGGTTCCTGATCTGGCATCTACAGTCAATACATAAACTGATCTGACATCTACAGTCAATACATAAACTGATCTGGCATCTACAGTCAATACATAAACTGATCTGGCATCTACAGTCAATACATAAACTGATCTGACATCTACAGTCAATACATAAACTGATCTGACATCTACAGTCAATACATAAACTGATCTGGCATCTACAGTCAATACATAAACTGATATGGCATCTACAGTCAATACATAAACTGATATGGCATCTACAGTCAATACATAAACTGATCTGGCATCTACAGTCAATACATAAACTGATCTGGCATCTACAGTCAATACATAAACTGATCTGGCATCTACAGTCAATACATAAACTGATATGGCATCTACAGTCAATACATAAACTGATCTGGCATCTACAGTCAATACATAAACTGATCTGGCATCTACAGTCAATACATAAACTGATCTGGCATCTACAGTCAATACATAAACTGATATGGCATCTACAGTCAATACATAAACTGATCTGGCATCTACAGTCAATACATAAACTGATCTGGCATCTACAGTCAATACATAAACTGATCTGGCATCTACAGTCAATACATAAACTGATATGGTTCCTGATCTGGCATCTACAGTCAATACATAAACTGATCTGCCATCTACAGTCAATACATAAACTGATCTGGCATCTACAGTCAATACATAAACTGATATAGTTCCTGATCTGGCATCTACAGTCAATACATAAACTGATCTGGCATCTACAGTCAATACATAAACTGATATGGTTCCTGATCTGGCATCTACAGTCAATACATAAACTGATCTGACATCTACAGTCAATACATAAACTGATCTGGCATCTACAGTCAATACATAAACTGATCTGGCATCTACAGTCAATACATAAACTGATCTGACATCTACAGTCAATACATAAACTGATATGGTTCCTGATCTGACATCTACAGTCAATACATAAACTGATCTGGCATCTACAGTCAATACATAAACTGATATGGTTCCTGATCTGGCATCTACAGTCAATACATAAACTGATCTGGCATCTACAGTCAATACATAAACTGATCTGACATCTACAGTCAATACATAAACTGATATAGTTCCTGATCTGGCATCTACAGTCAATACCTAAACTGATCTGACATCTACAGTCAATACATAAACTGATATAGTTCCTGATCTGGCATCTACAGTCAATACATAAACTGATCTGACATCTACAGTCAATACATAAACTGATCTGGCATCTACAGTCAATACATAATCTGATCTGACATCTACAGTCAATACATAAACTGATCTGGCATCTACAGTCAATACATAAACTGATCTGGCATCTACAGTCAATACATAAACTGATCTGGCATCTACAGTCAATACGTAAACTGATCTGACATCTACAGTCATTACACAAACTGATCTGGTTCCTGATCTGACATCTACAGTCAATACATAAACTGATCTGGCATCTACAGTCAATACATAAACTGATCTGGTTCCTGATCTGGCATCTACAGTCAATACATAAACTGATCTGACATCTACAGTCAATACATAAACTGATCTGACATCTACAGTCAATACATAAACTGATCTGACATCTACAGTCAATACATAAACTGATCTGACATCTACAGTCAATACATAAACTGATCTGACATCTACAGTCAATACATAAACTGATCTGGCATCTACAGTCAATACATAAACATATATGGTTCCTGATCTGACATCTACAGTCAATACATAAACTGATCTGACATCTACAGTCAATACATAAACTGATATGGCATCTACAGTCAATAAATAAACTAATCTGGCATCTACAGTCAATACATAAACTGATCTGGCATCTACAGTCAATACATAAACTGATCTGACATCTACAGTCAATACATAAACTGATATGGTTCCTGATCTGACATCTACAGTCAATACATAAACTGATCTGCCATCTACAGTCAATACATAAACTGATCTGGCATCTACAGTCAATACATAAACTGATATAGTTCCTGATCTGGCATCTACAGTCAATACATAAACTGATCTGGCATCTACAGTCAATGCATAAACTGATCTGGCATCTACAGTCAACACATAAACTGATCTGGCATCTACAGTCAATACAAAAACTGATCTGGCATCTACAGTCAATACATAAACTGATCTGGCATCTACAGTCAATACATAAACTGATATGGTTCCTGATCTGGCATCTACAGTCAATACATAAACTGATCTGACATCTACAGTCAATACATAAACTGATCTGGCATCTACAGTCAATACATAAACTGATCTGACATCTACAGTCAATACATAAACTGATATGGTTCCTGATCTGACATCTACAGTCAATACATAAACTGATCTGGCATCTACAGTCAATACATAAACTGATATGGTTCCTGATCTGGCATCTACAGTCAATACATAAACTGATCTGGCATCTACAGTCAATACATAAACTGATCTGACATCTACAGTCAATACATAAACTGATATAGTTCCTGATCTGGCATCTACAGTCAATACCTAAACTGATCTGACATCTACAGTCAATACATAAACTGATATAGTTCCTGATCTGGCATCTACAGTCAATACATAAACTGATCTGACATCTACAGTCAATACATAAACTGATCTGGCATCTACAGTCAATACATAATCTGATCTGACATCTACAGTCAATACATAAACTGATCTGGCATCTACAGTCAATACATAAACTGATATGGCATCTACAGTCAATACATAAACTGATCTGGCATCTACAGTCAATACGTAAACTGATCTGACATCTACAGTCATTACATAAACTGATCTGGTTCCTGATCTGACATCTACAGTCAATACATAAACTGATCTGGCATCTACAGTCAATACATAAACTGATCTGGTTCCTGATCTGGCATCTACAGTCAATACATAAACTGATCTGACATCTACAGTCAATACATAAACTGATCTGACATCTACAGTCAATACATAAACTGATCTGACATCTACAGTCAATACATAAACTGATCTGACATCTACAGTCAATACATAAACTGATCTGACATCTACAGTCAATACATAAACTGATCTGGCATCTACAGTCAATACATAAACTGATCTGGCATCTACAGTCAATACATAAACTGATCTGACATCTACAGTCAATACATAAACTGATATGGTTCCTGATCTGACATCTACAGTCAATACATAAACTGATCTGACATCTACAGTCAATACATAAACTGATCTGGCATCTACAGTCAATACATAAACTGATCTGACATCTACAGTCAATACATAAACTGATCTGGCATCTACAGTCAATACATAAACTGATCTGACATCTACAGTCAATACATAAACTGATATGGTTCCTGATCTGGCATCTACAGTCAATACATAAACTGATCTGGCATCTACAGTCAATACATAAACTGATCTGACATCTACAGTCAATACATAAACTGATATGGTTCCTGATCTGACATCTACAGTCAATACATAAACTGATATGGTTCCTGATCTGACATCTACAGTCAATACATAAACTGATCTGGCATCTACAGTCAATACATAAACTGATATAGTTCCTGATCTGGCATCTACAGTCAATACATAAACTAATCTGGCATCTACAGTCAATACATAAACTGATGTGGTTTCTGATCTGACATCTACAGTCAATACATAAACTGATCTGGCATCTACAGTCAAAACATAAACTGATCTGGCATCTACAGTCAATACATAAACTGATCTGACATCTACAGTCAATACATAAACTGATATGGTTCCTGATCTGACATCTACAGTCAATACATAAACTAATCTGGCATCTACAGTCAATACATAAACTGATCTGGTTCCTGATCTGGCATCTACAGTCATTACATAAACTCATATGGTTCCTGATCTAGCATCTACAGTCAATACATAAACTGATCTGGCATTTACAGTCAATACATAAACTGATATGGTTCCTGATCTGACATCTACAGTCAATACATAAACTGATCTGACATCTACAGTCAATACATAAACTGATCTGACATCTACAGTCAATACATAAACTGATATGGTTCCTGATCTGACATCTACAGTCAATACATAAACTGATCTGGCATCTACAGTCAATACATAAACTGATCTGGCATCTACAGTCAATACATAAACTGATCTGACATCTACAGTCAATACATAAACTGATCTGGCATCTACAGTCAATACATAAACTGATGTGGTTCCTGATCTGACATCTACAGTCAATTCATTAACTGATCTGGTTCCTGATCTGACATCTACAGTCAATACATAAACTGATCTGACATCTACAGTCAATACATAAACTGATCTGGCATCTACAGTCAATACATAAACTGATCTGGCATCTACAGTCAATACATAAACTGATCTGGCATCTACAGTCAATACATAAACTGATCTGGCATTTACAGTCAATACATAAACTGATATGGTTCCTGATCTGGCATCTACAGTCAATACATAAACTGATCTGGCATCTACAGTCAATACATAAACTGATCTGTCATCTACAGTCAATACATAAACTGATCTGGCATCTACAGTCAATACATTAACTGATCTGGCATCTACAGTCAATACATAAACTGATATGGTTCCTGATCTGGCATCTACAGTCAATACGTAAACTGATCTGGCATCTACAGTCAATACATAAACTGATCTGTCATCTACAGTCAATACATAAACTAATCTGGCATCTACAGTCAATACATAAACTGATCTGGTTCCTGATCTGGCATCTACAGTCAATACATAAACTGATATGGTTCCTGATCTGGCATCTACAGTCAATACATAAACTTATCTGGCATCTACAGTCAATACATAAACTGATCTGGCATCTACAGTCAATACATAAACTGATCTGGCATCTACAGTCAATACATAAACTGATCTGGTTCCTGATCTGACATCTACAGTAAAAACATAAACTGATCTGACATCTACAGTCAATACATAAACTGATCTGACATCTACAGTCAATACATAAACTGATCTGACATCTACAGTCAATACATAAACTGATCTGACATATACAGTCAATACATGAACTGATCTGGTTCCTGATTTGACATCTACAGTCAATACATAAACTGATATGGTTCCTGATCTGGCATCTACAGTCAATACATAAACTGATCTGGCATCTACAGTCAATACATAAACTGATCTGACATCTACAGTCAATACATAAACTGATATGGTTCCTGATCTGACATCTACAGTCAATACATAAACTGATATGGTTCCTGATCTGGCATCTACAGTCAATACATAAACTGATCTGGCATCTACAGTCAATACATAAACTGATCTGACATCTACAGTCAATACATGAACTGATCTGGTTCCTGATTTGACATCTACAGTCAATACATAAACTGATATGGTTCCTGATCTGGCATCTACAGTCAATACATAAACTGATCTGACATCTACAGTCAATACATAAACTTATCTGACATCTACAGTCAATACATAAACTGATCTGGCATCTACAGTCAATACATAAACTGATCTGGCATCTACAGTCAATACATAAACTGATCTGGCATCTACAGTCAATACATAAACTGATCTGGCATCTACAGTCAATACATAAACTGATATGGTTCCTGATCTGACATCTACAGTCAATACATAAACTGATCTGACATCTACAGTCAATACATAAACTGATCTGACATCTACAGTCAATACATAAACTGATCTGGCATCTACAGTCAATACATAAACTGATCTGGCATCTACAGTCAATACATACACTGATCTGACATCTACAGTCAATACATAAACTGATCTGGCATCTACAGTCAATACATAAACTGATCTGGCATCTACAGTCAATACATAAACTGATCTGGTTCCTGATCTGACATCTACAGTCAATACATAAACTGATCTGACATCTACAGTCAACACATAAACTGATCTGACATCTACAGTCAATACATAAACTGATCTGGTTCCTGATCTGACATCTACAGTCAATACATAAACTGATCTGACATCTACAGTCAACACATAAACTGATCTGGCATCTACAGTCAATACATAAACTGATCTGACATCTACAGTCAATACATAAACTGATCTGGTTCCTGATCTGACATCTACAGTCAATACATAAACTGATATGGTTCCTGATCTGACATCTACAGTCAATACATAAACTGATCTGACATCTACAGTCAATACATAAACTGATATAGTTCCTGATCTGACATCTACAGTCAATACATAAACTGATCTGACATCTACAGTCAATACATAAACTGATATAGTTCCTGATCTGACATCTACAGTCAATACATAAACTGATCTGGCATCTACAGTCAATACATAAACTGATCTGACATCTACAGTCAATACATAAACTGATCTGGCATCTACAGTCAATACATAAACTGATCTGACATCTACAGTCAATACATAAACTGATCTGACATCTACAGTCAATACATAAACTGATCTGACATCTACAGTCAATACATGAACTGATCTGGTTCCTGATTTGACATCTACAGTCAATACATAAACTGATCTGACATCTACAGTCAATACATAAACTGATCTGACATCTACAGTCAATACATAAACTGATCTGGTTCCTGATCTGACATCTACAGTCAATACATAAACTGATCTGGCATCTACAGTCAAAACATAAACTGATCTGGCATCTACAGTCAATACATAAACTGATCTGGCATCTACAGTCAATACATAAACTGATGTGGTTCCTGATCTGACGTCTACAGTCAATACATAAACTTATCTGACATCTACAGTCAATACATAAACTGATCTGGCATCTACAGTCAATACATAAACTGATCTGGCATCTACAGTCAATACATAAACTGATATGGTTCCTGATCTGACATCTACAGTCAATACATAAACTGATCTGGTTCCTGATCTGACATCTACAGTCAATACATAAACTGATCTGGCATCTACAGTCAATACATAAACTGATCTGGCATCTACAGTCAATACATAAACTGATCTGGCATCTACAGTCAATACATAAACTGATCTGGCATCTACAGTCAATACATAAACTGATCTGGCATCTACAGTCAATACATAAACTGATATGGTTCCTGATCTGACATCTACAGTCAATACATAAACTGATCTGACATCTACAGTCAATACATAAACTGATCTGACATCTACAGTCAATACATAAACTGATCTGGCATCTACAGTCAATACATAAACTGATCTGGCATCTACAGTCAATACATACACTGATCTGACATCTACAGTCAATACATAAACTGATCTGGCATCTACAGTCAATACATAAACTGATCTGGCATCTACAGTCAATACATAAACTGATCTGGCATCTACAGTCAATACATAAACTGATATGGTTCCTGATCTGACATCTACAGTCAATACATAAACTGATCTGACATCTACAGTCAATACATAAACTGATCTGACATCTACAGTCAATACATAAACTGATCTGGCATCTACAGTCAATACATAAACTGATCTGGCATCTACAGTCAATACATACACTGATCTGACATCTACAGTCAATACATAAACTGATCTGGCATCTACAGTCAATACATAAACTGATCTGGCATCTACAGTCAATACATAAACTGATCTGGCATCTACAGTCAATACATAAACTGATCTGGCATCTACAGTCAATACATAAACTGATCTGGCATCTACAGTCAATACATAAACTGATCTGGCATCTACAGTCAATACATAAACTGATCTGGCATCTACAGTCAATACATAAACTGATCTGGTTCCTGATCTGGCATATACAGTCAATACATAAACTGATCTGGCATCTACAGACAATACATAAACTGATCTGTCATCTACAGTCAATACATAATCTGATCTGACATCTACAGTCAATACATAAACTGATCTGGCATCTACAGTCAATACATAAACTGATCTGGTTCCTGATCTGGCATCTACAGTCAATACATAAACTGATCTGACATCTACAGTCAATACATAAACTGATCTGGCATCTACAGTCAATACATAAACTGATCTGACATCTACAGTCAATACATAAACTGATCTGGCATCTACAGTCAATACATAAACTGATCTGACATCTACAGTCAATACATAAACTGATCTGACATCTACAGTCAATACATAAACTGATATGGTTCCTGATCTGGCATCTACAGTCAATACATAAACTGATCTGACATCTACAGTCAATACATAAACTGATCTGGCATCTACAGTCAATACATAAACTGATCTGGCATTTACAGTCAATACATAAACTGATCTGACATCTACAGTCAATACATAAACTGATCTGGCATCTACAGTCAATACATAAACTAATCTGGCATTTACAGTCAATACATAAACTGATCTGACATCTACAGTCAATACATAAACTGATCTGGCATCTACAGTCAATACATAAACTGATCTGTTTCCTGATCTGACATCTACAGTCAATACATAAACTGATCTGGCATCTACAGTCAATACATAAACTGATCTGACATCTACAGTCAATACATAAACTGATCTGGCATCTACAGTCAATACATAAACTGATCTGTCATCTACAGTCAATACATAAACTGATCTGGCATCTACAGTCAATACATAAACTGATCTGGCATCTACAGTCAATACATAAACTGATCTGGCATCTACAGTCAATACATAAACTGATCTGGCATCTACAGTCAATACATAAACTGATCTGGCATCTACAGTCAAAACATAAACTGATCTGGCATCTACAGTCAATACATAAACTGATCTGGCATCTACAGTCAATACATAAACTGATGTGGTTCCTGATCTGACGTCTACAGTCAATACATAAACTTATCTGACATCTACAGTCAATACATAAACTGATCTGGCATCTACAGTCAATACATAAACTGATCTGGCATCTACAGTCAATACATAAACTGATATGGTTCCTGATCTGACATCTACAGTCAATACATAAACTGATCTGGTTCCTGATCTGACATCTACAGTCAATACATAAACTGATCTGGCATCTACAGTCAATACATAAACTGATCTGGCATCTACAGTCAATACATAAACTGATCTGGCATCTACAGTCAATACATAAACTGATCTGGCATCTACAGTCAATACATAAACTGATCTGGCATCTACAGTCAATACATAAACTGATATGGTTCCTGATCTGACATCTACAGTCAATACATAAACTGATCTGACATCTACAGTCAATACATAAACTGATCTGACATCTACAGTCAATACATAAACTGATCTGGCATCTACAGTCAATACATAAACTGATCTGGCATCTACAGTCAATACATACACTGATCTGACATCTACAGTCAATACATAAACTGATCTGGCATCTACAGTCAATACATAAACTGATCTGGCATCTACAGTCAATACATAAACTGATCTGGCATCTACAGTCAATACATAAACTGATATGGTTCCTGATCTGACATCTACAGTCAATACATAAACTGATCTGACATCTACAGTCAATACATAAACTGATCTGACATCTACAGTCAATACATAAACTGATCTGGCATCTACAGTCAATACATAAACTGATCTGGCATCTACAGTCAATACATACACTGATCTGACATCTACAGTCAATACATAAACTGATCTGGCATCTACAGTCAATACATAAACTGATCTGGCATCTACAGTCAATACATAAACTGATCTGGCATCTACAGTCAATACATAAACTGATCTGGCATCTACAGTCAATACATAAACTGATCTGGCATCTACAGTCAATACATAAACTGATCTGGCATCTACAGTCAATACATAAACTGATCTGGCATCTACAGTCAATACATAAACTGATCTGGTTCCTGATCTGGCATATACAGTCAATACATAAACTGATCTGGCATCTACAGACAATACATAAACTGATCTGTCATCTACAGTCAATACATAATCTGATCTGACATCTACAGTCAATACATAAACTGATCTGGCATCTACAGTCAATACATAAACTGATCTGGTTCCTGATCTGGCATCTACAGTCAATACATAAACTGATCTGACATCTACAGTCAATACATAAACTGATCTGGCATCTACAGTCAATACATAAACTGATCTGACATCTACAGTCAATACATAAACTGATCTGGCATCTACAGTCAATACATAAACTGATCTGACATCTACAGTCAATACATAAACTGATCTGACATCTACAGTCAATACATAAACTGATATGGTTCCTGATCTGGCATCTACAGTCAATACATAAACTGATCTGACATCTACAGTCAATACATAAACTGATCTGGCATCTACAGTCAATACATAAACTGATCTGGCATTTACAGTCAATACATAAACTGATCTGACATCTACAGTCAATACATAAACTGATCTGGCATCTACAGTCAATACATAAACTAATCTGGCATTTACAGTCAATACATAAACTGATCTGACATCTACAGTCAATACATAAACTGATCTGGCATCTACAGTCAATACATAAACTGATCTGTTTCCTGATCTGACATCTACAGTCAATACATAAACTGATCTGGCATCTACAGTCAATACATAAACTGATCTGACATCTACAGTCAATACATAAACTGATCTGGCATCTACAGTCAATACATAAACTGATCTGTCATCTACAGTCAATACATAAACTGATCTGGCATCTACAGTCAATACATAAACTGATCTGGCATCTACAGTCAATACATAAACTGATCTGGCATCTACAGTCAATACATAAACTGATCTGGCATCTACAGTCAATACATAAACTGATCTGGCATCTACAGTCAATACATAAACTGATCTGACATCTACAGTCAATACATAAACTGATCTGACATCTACAGTCAATACATAAACTGATCTGGCATCTACAGTCAATACATAAACTGATCTGGTTCCTGATCTGACATCTACAGTCAATACATAAACTGATATGGTTCCTGATCTGACATCTACAGTCAATACATAAACTGATCTGACATCTACAGTCAATACATAAACTGATCTGGCATCTACAGTCAATACATAAACTGATCTGGCATCTACAGTCAATACATAAACTGATCTGGCATCTACAGTCAATACATAAACTGATCTGACATCTACAGTCAATACATAAACTGATCTGGCATCTACAGTCAATACATAAACTGATCTGACATCTACAGTCAATACATAAACTGATCTGACATCTACAGTCAATACATAAACTGATCTGGCATCTACAGTCAATACATAAACTGATCTGACATCTACAGTCAATACATAAACTGATCTGGCATCTACAGTCAATACATAATCTGATCTGGTTCCTGAGGGATAATCAGCTTTATTCAAGCCATTTTTATCTTCAACATGTAACACTTTCCATTTCAATACAGGACTTTTTTATTCATTTGATTCGTATTTTGAAGTGATGCAGTTCTGTCCTTGATCTTTTCTTGTCTATTAATGTTACATATAATGTCATGTTGTATGTTTTGACCCCAGGAAGAGTAGCTGCTGCTTAAGCTAATGGGGTTCATAATGAAAAATAATAATAATAATATAATAAATATATAATAATAATGACATTGTATTTTTTTCTCCCTGTGTGTTTCAGGGTTTCAGAGCTGTTGGTGAGTGGACCTTCCAGTATCACAGAGAACACCACTGTCCCAGGAGAGTACCTTCTAAGATGGACGCCCACTGAGGATGAGGAGGGAGGGTACTATCCTGTGTGCTTCATCGCTCAGGGAGTGAACGACAAGTCAGTCTGCAGCCACATCAACATTCCAATGACTTACCTGATTAAATAAAGGCACAAAATAAACTGACATAATCCATCATTTCTGTAGGCTACTATCAAGACGATTAGTTGAATATACATTTAGTCACATTTTGGTAGAATCCATTCAGTTGTGCAACTGACTAGGTTTTAACCTGCCTTTCCCTTCAATGGTATGTGGTTTGTTTGGTTTTAACCTGCCTTTCCCTTCAATGGTAAGTGGTTTGTTTGGTTTTAACCTGTTTCATTTACTTCTCTGGGACGGCATCGTCCTACTTCGCCAAATTCAAAACAAAATAAATCTCAAAATTAAACAAACATACAAATATTATACACCATTTTAAAGATCAACTTCTCGTTAATCAGTGTCGGATTTCAAACAACTGTTACGGTAAAAGCACACCATGCAACTAAAAACTACAAACCTCAGATTTCCCACTTCCTGGTTGGACTTCTTCTCCGGTTTTTGCCTGCCATTTGAGTTCTGTTATACTCACAGACAACATTCAAACAGTTTTAGACACTTCAGAGTGTTTGCTATCCACGTCCACTAATTATATGCATATTCTAGCTTTTGGGCCTGAGTGGAAGGCAGTTTACTCTAGGCACCTTATTCATCCAAGCTACTCAATACTACCCCCCAGTCCATTGGAATGTGGTTTGTGTGGCTTTGACATGTTTTTTTTTAAACCAATGGAATGTGGTTTGTTTGGTTTTGTAATGTTTTATAAAATGCTGTTTAACAAAGATCTGAACAGTTTAACAGTTGTTCTGTTGATCTTCTCAGTTCCACGTATCACTCTGAGCTGCGCTGTCTGATCGTCAGGGTTGGAAACACAAGTGGTGGGTACAGTTTCACTACAGCATGAGGTTAATGATCCCCTTTCTGGTGTTCTGCTAGTCTCACTGTTATTTACAGAGGCTAGTTGAAATGCATGTTTGAGACAATTACCAACCAATCAACCAATCAACACATCTCTGTCTGTCTGTCTGTCTTTGTGCTACAGCCATCAGAACCACAGAGGAACCAACACCCTCCCCTCCCCTGACAATAAATCTCACAACCACAGAGGAACCAACACCCTCCCCTCCTCTGACAATAAACCTCACAACCACAGAGGAACCAACACCCTCCCCTCCTCTGACAATAAACCTCACAACCACAGAGGAACCAACACCCTCCCCTCCTCTGACAATAAACCTCACAACCACAGAGACACCAACAACCTCCCCTCCTCTAACAACAAACCTCACGACCACACAGATTTCACCTGCACTTCCAAATACCACCCAAACAACTACTGAACTCACAACCACACCCACAAATGTCAGTACGTACGCACCCACAACTACCAATGTGACCACAACTACCACAGCATCCACAACTTTAAGTACACACCCAACCACCGATCTCACAACCGATATTGTGGACGGTACAACAACGAGCAGTGTGCCTAGTAAGTACAAAATGAACTTTTGTTCAAATTTTAACAAATGATTTGTGTATGTGTGTTGTAATAATGTGGACTGACTGTGTTTCCACAGGATACGTTGTTGTACTGAGGATAAAACTGTCCTCTCTGATCGCACTCACAGATGATTACATCAGAAACGTGGTTTTACAGCAGGTCAGTGTCAGATCAGACAGGTTTCTCCTCAGCTCTACCTGATAATCACTGTGTGTGTTGTGTTTCCAGCTCCGTGAGGAACTGATCAGACAAGGGCTGCCAGGGGACTTCGCGCTACGCCTGAGAGCCACTCATGGGATCAGTTCCTGAGGGAGGAACAGGAATTCAGATCAACATTCTTCACTCCTACTTGTCTTTTCTTCCTGGTTCTGATTCTGCAGAAAGTTCTTCTGAAGAAGAAGTGGTTCCTTATAATGACAGAATATGGTTGATTTGTACTAATCTCTTGGGACAGACGCACGTAAAATAAATGATGATATTTGTTCTGGATTGCCAGGATTAGTTGAATGGACTGACTACTTCTGACTGGATGTTAGTTAAATGGACTGACTACTTCTGACTGGATGTTAGTTAAATGGACTGACTACTTCTGACTGGATGTTAGTTAAATGGACTGACTACTTCTGACTGGATGTTAGTTAAATGGACTGACTACTTCTGACTGGATGTTAGTTGAATGGACTGACTACTTCTGACTGGATGTTAGTTGAATGGACTGACTACTTCTGACTGGATGTTAGTTGAACGGACTGACTACTTCTGACTGAATGTTAGTTGAATGGACTGACTACTTCTGACTGGATGTTAGTTGAATGGACTGACTACTTCTGACTGGATGTTAGTTGAATGGACTGACTACTTCTGACTGGATGTTAGTTAAATGGACTGACTACTTCTGACTGGATGTTAGTTGAATGGACTGACTACTTCTGACTGGATGTTAGTTAAATGGACTGACTACTTCTGACTGGATGTTAGTTAAATGGACTGACTACTTCTGACTGGATGTTAGTTGAATGGACTGACTACTTCTGACTGGATGTTAGTTGAATGGACTGACTACTTCTGACTGGATGTTAGTTGAATGGACTGACTACTTCTGACTGGATGTTAGTTGAATGGACTGACTACTTCTGACTGGATGTTAGTTGAATGGACTGACTACTTCTGACTGGATGTTAGTTAAATGACTAAAATGTAAATGTTTTATGTCCAGAAGAAGAAATACAACATTAATATGTTTTTTAACGTACAGAGGTAGACTGGGGTTCTTTCCTGTTTGGTAATGTACAGAGGTAGACTGGGGTTCTTTCCTGTTTGGTAACGTACAGAGGTAGACTGAGGTTCTTTCCTGTTTGGTAACGTACAGAGGTAGACTGGGGTTCTTTCCTGTTTGGTAACGTACAGAGGTAGACTGGGGTTCTTTCCTGTTTGGTAACGTACAGAGGTAGACTGAGGTTCTTTCCTGTTTGGTAACGTACAGAGGTAGACTGGGGTTCTTTCCTGTTTGGTAACGTACAGAGGTAGACTGAGGTTCTTTCCTGTTTGGTAACGTACAGAGGTAGACTGGGGTTCTTTCCTGTTTGGTAACGTACAGAGGGAGACTGAGGTTCTTTCCTGTTTGGTAACGTACAGAGGTAGACTGGGGTTCTTTCCTGTTTGGTAACGTACAGAGGTAGACTGGGGTTCTTTCCTATTTGGTAATGTACAGAGGTAGACTGAGGTTCTTTCCTGTTTGGTAACGTACAGAGGTAGACTGGGGTTCTTTCCTGTTTGGTAACGTACAGAGGTAGACTGAGGTTCTTTCCTGTTTGGTAACGTACAGAGGTAGACTGGGGTTCTTTCCTGTTTGGTAACGTACAGAGGTAGACTGGGGTTCTTTCCTGTTTGGTAATGTACAGAGGTAGACTGGGGTTCTTTCCTGTTTGGTAACGTACAGAGGTAGACTGGGGTTCTTTCCTGTTTGGTAACGTACAGAGGTAGACTGGGGTTCTTTCCTGTTTGGTAACGTACAGAGGTAGACTGGGGTTCTTTCCTGTTTGGTAATGTACAGAGGTAGACTGGGGTTCTTTCCTGTTTGGTAACGTACAGAGGTAGACTGGGGTTCTTTCCTGTTTGGTAATGTACAGAGGTAGACTGGAGTTCTTTCCTGTTTGGTGATGTACAGAGGTAGACTGGGGTTCTTTCCTGTTTGGTAATGTACAGAGGTAGACTGAGGTTCTTTCCTGTTTGGTAACGTACAGAGGTAGACTGGGGTTCTTTCCTGTTTGGTAACGTACAGATGTAGACTGGGGTTCTTTCCTGTTTGGTAATGTGCAGAGGTAGACTGGGGTTCTTTCCTGTTTGGTGATGTACAGAGGTAGACTGGGGTTCTTTCCTGTTTGGTAATGTACAGAGGTAGACTGGGGTTCTTTCCTGTTTGGTGATGTACAGAGGTAGACTGGGGTTCTTTCCTGTTTGGTAATGTACAGAGGTAGACTGGGGTTCTTTCCTGTTTGGTGATGTACAGAGGTAGACTGAGGTTATTTCCTGTTTGGTAATGTACAGAGGTAGACTGGGGTTCTTTCCTGTTTGGTGATGTACAGAGGTAGACTGAGGTTATTTCCTGTTTGGTAACGTACAGAGGTAGACTGGGGTTCTTTCCTGTTTGGTAACGTACAGAGGTAGACTGAGGTTCTTTCCTGTTTGGTAATGTACAGAGGTAGACTGAGGTTCTTTCCTGTGTCAAGAATAGTTGGTTGAGGCTCAGTTTTCTGTGACATTTTAGTGACAGAGGACACCGGTAGGTAGGACCCACTTGTAAACACCCACACACACTCAGGAAGACGTTTCACTTTCACTCACACATGGAACATAAAGAAGAATGAACAATGAGGTTGAATTGACACTGACGAAAGAGAAGAAATTAACTGACTGACGAAAGAGAAGAAGAAATGAATTGGGACTGGAATTGATTGAAATCCTAATTAAAGGTTAAACATATTAAATGTTAAAGGTTGAAAACATTGGGAGATATTAAAGGTGTTAAAATAATGCAGGTAAAGGTAAAGAGAGTTATAATGTAGTTTTCTTTAAGTTGTGAATCATATAGACTGTGTTTGATTCTGCTTAGAGGACAAGGCCTTAGGAGGTTGATAACGAGACGTTATAATGGTCAAATGTTATAATGTTGAAATGTTTAAAATATTGAAGTATTAAAATATAACTGGAGTAATAAATTAGGTTGTAGTAAGATTAGAATTGAGTAAAGGTCGTTTGAAAAATGTATGTTTTAAGAAGTTGATGTTAATGAAGTATAGTAAAGGTGCTAGCTTGATCTGGAAATCCCTTAATGTTACCTCATTGATAGAAGTGTTCTAGTACACTCTAGGTGTAACCCTTAATGTTACCTCATTGATAGAAGTGTTCTAGTACATTCTAGGAGAAACCATTAATGTTACCTCATTGACAGAAGTGTTCTAGTACATTCTAGGAGGAACCCTTTAGGTTACCTAATTGGTAGAAGTGTTCTAGAACATTCTAGGAGGAATCCTATAGGTTACCTCATTGGTAGAAGTGTTCTAGTAGCTGTTAGTTTTTTAGACACCAACTGAGGGACTGAGCATCCTGAGGGGGGAGACAAAAATCTGTTTATAAGTTGTAGAAGGTAAGAACATGTTTTTCTTGTTATTAAATACAGTGCTTCTCATTAAATTGTGAAAAAAAAAAAATAATATTGGTAGACCCTAATAAGGGTTTAGTTAAGGGTTTAGTTAAGGGCGCTCAATTTAATCCAAGGAAATGTTTTGCTTATCATCGATTGGTGATATTGATTTGTGATTGGTTGATCAAGGGTTTTTTTTTATGCCTTTTTTCTGTAATTTTGAATAAACTTGCTTTATTGTTCTGAAACCCTGTGTCATCAAAGAGTCATACAAGCGCATGTCGTTTTACTCCAGGTTTCTGAAACAGACCGGATTAATTCAGGATTCATAGCATCTGGTCTATCGGGAACCTGAGACCCAACTAATGGTACTGAGTGCATTGGTAGGAGTCGTATGAGGGGTGATTCTGGGCTAAACCAACCCAGGAGAGAGTATCCACTCATAGTGTTCTAAGGTCCACGCTGTGGCCTGGACGATCCTGAAAAAGAGGCGGATTCTCAACCAGCTTCATGATGTAGTCACCTGGAACGCATTTCAATTTACAGGTGTGCCTTGTTAAAAGTTAATTTGTGGAATTTATTTTCATGAGCCAATTAGTTGTGTTGTGACATGGTAGGGGTGATATACAGAAGACAACCCTATTTGCTAAAAGACCCAAGTCAATATTATGGCAAGAACAGCTCAAATAAGCAGAGAGAAACGACAGTCCATTATTAAATTTAAGACATGAAGGTCAGTCAATCCGGAAAATGTCAAGAACTTTGAAAGTTTCTTCAAGTGCATTCGCAAAAACCATCAAGCGCCATAATGAAACCACAAAATGTTCAATGATGGCCTAGAAACAGTGGGTTAACTGTCTTGTTCAGGGGAACAGTGGGTTAACTGTCTTGTCCAGGGGAACAGTGGGTTAACTGCCTTGTTCAGGGGAACAGTGAGTTAACTGCCTTGTTCAGGGGAACAGTGGGTTAACTGCCTTGTTCAGGGGAACAGTGGGTTAAATGCCTTGTTCAGGGGAACAGTGGGTTAACTGTCTTGTTCAGGGGAAAAGTGGGTTAACTGTCTTGTCCAGGGGAACAGTGGGTTAACTGTCTTGTTCAGGGGAACAGTGTGTTAACTGCCTTGTTCAGGGGAACAGTGGGTTAACTGCCTTGTTCAGGGGAACAGTGGGTTAACTGCCTTGTTCAGGGGAACAGTGAGTTAACTGCCTTGTTCAGGGGAACAGTGAGTTAACTGCCTTGTTCAGGGGAACATAGGGTTAACTGCCTTGTTCAGGGGCAGAACAACAGATGTTTTACCTTGTCAGCTCGGGGATTCGATCTTGCAACCTTTTAGTTGCTAGTCCAACACTCTAACCACTAGGCTACCCTGCCGCGCCATAATTCCATCCAGGTCATCAGAATTATACGTCCTGACCTTAGTTCCTTTTTTTATGTCTCTATTTTAAATATGACGAACACTGACAACGCTGCGTCTTGGTCCGATCCTTCCTACTCCTCCTCAGAAGAGGAGGACGAAAACCGTTACAGAACTACCCACCAAGAAAGGACCAAGCAGCGTGGTAACCTGGAGCAGAGGGTTCTGGACTCCTGGACATGGGAGGAGATTTTTGGACGGTAAGGGACCCTGGGCACAGAGCTGGAGGCAGCTAAAGCCGAGCAGCGGCATTATGAGGAGTTAGCATGGCATCGCAACAGAGACGAGAGGCAGACCCAAACATTTCTTAGGGGGGGCACACGGGGAGTGTGGCTAAGCCAGGTAGGAGACCTGTGCCATCTCGTATTGGGGGAGGGGGCACACGGGGAGTGTGGCTAAGTCAGGTAGGAGACCTGAGCCAACTACCCGTGCTTACCGTGGAGAGAGGTTGACCGGGCAGGCACCGTGTTATGCCGTGAGGCGCACGGTGTCCCCAGTGAGAACGCATAGCCCGGTGAGCTACATCGCAGCTCCTCGTATCGGCCGGGCAGGAGTGGGCATCGAGCCAGGAGGAATGAAGCCGGCTCAGTGCAACTGGTCTCCAGTGGGTCTCCTCGGCCCGGGTTATATGGCACCAGCCAGCCCTACGCATGGTGTCCCCGGTTCGCCAGCACAGCCCAATGCGGTCTGTTCCACCCCGCCGCACTTGCCAGGCTACAGGGGGTATCCAGCCAGGACAGGTTGTGCAGGCTCGGTGCTCGAGACCTCCAGTGCGCTTCCACGGTCCGGTCCATCCGGTGCCTCCTCCACGCACCAGGCCTCCTGTGGCAGCCAAACGCACCAGGCTGTCTCTCTCCGTCTCCTCCCTCCAGAGTCCCCTCCTGTCCAGCGCTTCCAGAGCCTCCCTCCTGTCAGGAGCTGCCAGAGTCGCCCTTCACTCCGGAGCTGCCAGAGTCGCCCTTCACTCCGGAGCTGCCAGAGTCGCCCTTCACTCCGGAGCTGCCAGAGTCGCCCTTCACTCCGGAGCTGCCAGAGTCGCCCTTCACTCCGGAACTGCCAGAGTCGCCCTTCACTCCGGAGCTGCCAGAGTCGCCCTTCACTCCGGAGCTGCCAGAGTCGCCCTTCACTCCGGAACTGCCAGAGTCGCCCTTCACTCCGGAGCTGCCAGAGTCGCCCTTCACTCCGGAACTGCCAGAGTCGCCCTTCACTCCGGAACTGCCAGAGTCGCCCTTCACTCCGGAGCTGCCAGAGTCGCCCATCGCCCATCGAGCTGTTTTATGATGTACTACAAACCCATGGCAGGATTACACAGATGGGTTACAGATAAGAGTTCCTTGGGTCCCAGCCCATGTGGGGATGGAGGGGAATGAGGCAGTTGATGTACTAGCTAACCAACCACTAAGTAGTGGGATGTTGATGTACTGGCTAACCAAGCACTTAGTAGACAGTGATGGTGTAGAGATGACAGGAGCAGGTTAATAGCCTGATATGGACAGTGATGGTGTAGAGATAACAGGTTAAAAGCCTGATATAGACAGTGATGGTGTAGAGATGACAGGTTAAAGCCTGATATAGACAGTGATGGAGTAGAGATGACAGGTTAAAGCCTGATATAGACAGTGATGGTGTAGAGATGACAGGAGCAGGTTTAAAGCCTGATATAGACAGTGATGGTGTAGAGATGACAGGTTAACAGCCTGATATGAACAGCGATGGTGTAGAGATGACAGGTTAACAGCCTGATATGGACAGTGATGGTGTAGAGATGACAGGTTAACAGCCTGATATGAACAGCGATGGTGTAGAGATGACAGGAGCAGTGGAATAGAGATACTAAGGGCAGGCAGAGGAAATTCGAGGAGGGGAGGACGGCAGGACGGGACAGAAGAGAGGAGGCTATTTTTACAAGATTAAGTGTTGGACACAGTCTGTTGAATAAGACCTTAAATGTGATAGGAAAGCATCCAACAGGAAAGTGTGATTATTGCCAGGAAACAGAGACCGTAGAGCATGTGTCAGTGTGGGCAGTATGAGAGGGAAAGAGAGAGGTTGAGATCTAGTATGATGGAAAAGGGAATACAGGAAATTCGTTTCAAGATTATATTGAGTAGAACGCCTTTTTATATCGTCTCAAATATGTTGTTGTCTTTTTTTAAGAGCAAACGGGTCTGACAGGTAGGGTTTAGTTTCTCTGTCTCCTACGGCCCACACTCCAGTACAGTAGTCGGCGGTAACGCATCGTCATTTTGGATGCCAACCGTCGATAAACCCCACCGGAGAAGGAGAAGAGACTCCTCCTTGTCTTCGTTTATTTTTGTTGTGAGAATGTTTGTCTGCTAGCAAGCATTTCTGGTATGTATAAATACAATTATGTGATTGACTATTTTAGAGCAGCCAACAGTCAGGTATAACCGTATTATTCTGTTTTTCCAGTTAATTGAACGTGGTCCATCACTTATTGCCCGAACTCACTCAGATCTACTTAGGTGAAGGAGAGGGGGTGGAAATGTCAAGCTAACCAGCATGGTAACTACCTAAAGTCCAATTTTTACTCGCCAGCTATCGTTAAACTTACAATTTACTAGTAATAATATATATTTTTATCCCAATCATGAGTGAAGAGGAGAGTAACACGTCAGCGGGTAACAACAATAAGGACTCGAGCATTATCCTCAACAAAGACGGACAGACGTACTACGTTGACAAGAGCGGTGTTGTCGACAGTAGAAATGTAGTCACACGACAAGAGTCGGACAACAACATGTTCTCCTACGATATGGATGATGCCGAAGAGGAGAGCGATGTTTTGGACACGTCGGACCCGCGGGATAACGCTGCGAGTCCCGAAGAACCCAACGACGAAGACGATGATGATGAAGAAGGCTACGGGGATAGCGATAACATTTCAAAGACTTGTACATACGACGGGTGCACGGAAACTACGACTCAGGTAGCCAAGCAGCGGAAGCCGTGGATGTGTAAAAAACACCGCAACAAGATGTACAAAGACAAATACAAGAGGAAGAAGAGCGACCAGGCTATGTCCACTAGCAAACAAGATGTAAGAATGTATCTGACTAACACACAAACAGATATACACAAACACGTTGCAATATATGTGCATGATTTTGTTCCAGCCCAGTACTAATACATATCCAACTAATCATCATATATATATATATATATATATATATATATATATATATATATATATATATATATATATATATATATATATATATATATATATATATATATATATATATGTGTGTGTGTATGTTTAATTGTCTGTTATATTTAGTACAAGGCTGGAACAAAACCTTACTGTGGATCCCCAAGACTAGGACTAGAGAGTTCTGATCTAGTCTAAACAATGTGATGGCTATTTGTTGAACTGTACTCTGTGTGTGTGTGTGTGTGTGTGTGTGTCCTGTGTTGATCAGGAGAGCTTGGAGGAGAGGCCTGTATCTGTGAACAAGCAGCGTCTTGGTACCGTGGGGGACCGGCCGGCCAGACCCTCCCTCATCGAACAGGTGCTCAACCAGAAGAGACTGGTGAGTCATGGGCACAGACAGACTGTAAATACTGACTGACTGACTGTCTGACTGCCTGTAAATACTGACTGACTGACTGACTGCCTGTAAATACTGACTGAGTGTAAATACTGACTGACTGTAAATACTGACTGATGGACTGTAAATACTGACTGACTGTAAATACTGACTGACTGACTGTAAATACTGACTGACGGACTGTAAATACTGACTGACGGACTGTAAATACTGACTGACTGACTGACTGTAAATACTGACTGACTGACTGAATGTAAATACTGACTGACTGAGTGTAAATACTGACTGACTGAGTGTAAATACTGACTGACTGACTGTAAATACTGACTGACTGACTGTAAATACTGACTGACTGACTGACTGTAAATACTGACTGACTGTAAATACTGACTGACTGACTGACTGTAAATACTGACTGACTGACTGTAAATACTGACGACTGACTGACTGACTAAATACTGACTGACTGACTGTAAATACTGACTGACTGTAAATATGACTGACTGACTGTAAATACTGACTGACTGCCTGTAAATACTGACTGCCTGTAAATACTGACTGACTGACTGTAAATACTGACTGACTGACTGTAAATACTGACTGATTGTAAATACTGACTGACTGTTAATACTGACTGACTGTAAATACTGACTGACTGACTGTAAATACTGACTGTAAATACTGACTGACTGACTGACTGTAAATATTGACTGACTGACTGTAAATACTGACTGACTGTAAATACTGACTGACTGTAAATACTGACTGACTGTAAATACTGACTGACGGACTGTAAATACTGACTGACTGACTGACTGTAAATACTGACTGACTGACTGTAAATACTGACTAACTGAGTGTAAATACTGACTGACTGAGTGTAAATACTGACTGACTGACTGACTGACTGTAAATACTGACTGACTGACTGTAAATACTGACTGACTGACTAAATACTGACTGACTGACTGTAAATACTGACTGACTGTGAATACTGACTGACTGTAAATACTGACTGACTGACTGTAAATACTGACTACCTGTAAATACTGACTGCCTGTAAATACTGACTGACTGACTGTAAATACTGACTGACTGTAAATACTGACTGACTGACTGTAAATACTGACTGACTGACTGTAAATACTGACTGACTGACTGTAAATACTGACTGACTGACTGACTGACTGTAAATATTGACTGACTGACTGACTGTAAATATTGACTGACTGACTGTAAATACTGACTGACAGTAAATACTGACTGACTGACAGTAAATACTGACTGACTGTAAATACTGACTGACTGACTGTAAATGCTGACTGACTGACTGTAAATACTGACTGACTGACAGTAAATACTGACTGACTGTAAATACTGACTGACTGACTGTAAATGCTGACTGACTGACTGTAAATACTGACTGACTGACTGTAAATACTGACTGACTGTAAATACTGACTGACTGTATATACTGACTGACTGTAAATACTGACTGACTGTAAATACTGACTGACTGACTGTAAATACTGACTGACTGTAAATACTGACTGACTGACTGTAAATACTGACTGACTGACTGACAATACTGACTGACTGACTGTAAATACTGACTGTCTGACTGACTGACTGTAAATACTGACTGTCTGACTAACTGACTGACTGACTGTAAAGACTGACTGACTGACTGTAAATACTGACTGACTGACTGTAAATACTGACTGACTGACTGTAAATACTGACTGACTGACTGACTGTAAATACTGACTGACTGACTGTAAATACTGACTGTCTGACTGACTGACTGTAAATACTGACTAACTGACTGACTGACTGTAAATACTGACTGACTGTAAATACTGACTGACTGACTGTAAATACTGACTGACTGTATATACTGACTGACTGTAAATACTGACTGACTGTAAATACTGACTGACTGACTGTAAATACTGACTGACTGTAAATACTGACTGACTGACTGTAAATACTGACTGACTGACTGACTGACTGACAATACTGACTGACTGACTGTAAATACTGACTGTCTGACTAACTGACTGACTGACTGTAAAGACTGACTGACTGACTGTAAATACTGACTGACTGACTGTAAATACTGACTGACTGACTGTAAATACTGACTGACTGACTGACTGTAAATACTGACTGACTGACTGTAAATACTGACTGTCTGACTGACTGACTGTAAATACTGACTAACTGACTGACTGACTGTAAATACTGACTGACTGTAAATACTGACTGACTGACTGTAAATACTGACTGTCTGACTGACTGACTTTAAATACTGACTGTCTGACTAACTGACTGACTGACTGTAAATACTGACTGACTGACTGTAAATACTGACTGACTGACTGTAAATACTGACTGACTGTATATACTGACTGACTGTATATACTGACTGTCTGACTAACTGACTGACTGACTGTAAATACTGACTGACTGACTGTAAATACTGACTGACTGACTGTAAATACTGACTGACTGTATATACTGACTGACTGTATATACTGACTGTCTGACTAACTGACTGACTGACTGTAAATACTGACTGACTGACTTTAAATACTGACTGTCTGACTGACTGACTGTAAATACTGACTGACTGTAAATACTGACTGACTGTAAATACTGACTGACTGACTGACTGTAAATACAGACTGACTGACTGTAAATACTGACTGACTGACTGACTGACTGTAAATACTGACTGACTGTATATACTGACTGACTGTAAATACTGACTGACTGACTGACTGTAAATACTGACTGACTGTAAATACTGACTGACTGACTGACTGACTGTAAATACTGACTGACTGACTGACTGTAAATACTGACTGTATGTATGTCTGTCTGTCTGTTAGTCAGTATTAACTGTCTGTCTGTCTGTCTGTCTGTCTGTCTGTCTGTCTGTCTGTCTGTCTGTCTGTCTGTCTGTCTGTCTGTCTGTCTGTCGGTCGGTCGGTCGGTCGGTCGGTCGGTCGGTCGTTATGCCAGTTCACCCACATCTCTAGTGGTTGCAAAATAGGTCTAAATTATGAATTCAGACAATGCACTACATATCACACTAATGTCTGTCTGTCTGTGTGTGTTCTGTCCCCAGTCTTTGCTGAGGAGTCCTGAGGTGATCATGTTTTTACAGCAGCAGCAGCGTCTCCTGGCCACCCAGAGCCTCAGCCAATCACAGCCTCACTTCCAGGGCTGCTAACGGCAACAGCGGGAGGAGCCAGCTTCTCTGGGTGTTCTGGAACTATTTCCCTGATTCCATCTCTGATTCTGACAGGAGAAGGACCATAGAGATCCTATTCAATTCCTAATTCTGTGAGAAGGATTGACTCATTGGAAATAGAATACTAGAATGGCCATGGACCTTCTTATGATGAGATAAAGATCAGCCATGTTGGTCAGGGAGTGTTGTGATAAGATGTTGTATAAAACAATGACTTTGAAGAATGTATCTGCACTGTATGTTTGTTAGCCAGTACGTTAGAGAGGAATGATTAAATAAATGTTTTTAATGAACTACCCAAAATGCCCAACATTATATTCAAACAATGCAGTCAATCTACAGCCAGACGCTGGCTGAAATCAGTTGATGATCGGATTTAGACAAGTTGTAAATGCTAACAAGTACTGAAATTCACTCACAACTTTCCAATATATTTTTTTTTGACATTTATGGTCTGTTGAAATATATTTTAGAGGTTGTTTTATACAGAACATGTGTATAAACTGTATTTATAACTATATGACAATAGTTGATATATCACATATTTTATTTTCCTACATAAGTCAAATCAGGAAATGCGTCACCTATGCCTCTACTGCTATTCATTCCAATTAGACTGGTTTTGTATTTCTCCCTGACCAAAATGGCTGCCATTTCATTCTATTCTGGAACCTTGAGGGATTATGACATAGCCCCTCTAGTCATTGAATAGGATCTCCGTGGTCCTTAGGAACTGTACTATAATCATCAATGACCGAGCTTCCATGATCAATCAATAAATAATTTATACCATACATGAACCTGTTAGTGCCAACAACATAAACATGTTTCACTCTTATCAGCTAAAAAACACAAGTTGTTTTATTTTGTATTGTCATCTATGTTCTTGTGTTGTTAGCTATTAAGTTATTACAAAAGGACCTGTCTTGGCTTCTTGCTCAAATCTATTACATTTTAAAACCAGACCTAACAGATACTAAAAGTCAATTATATAATTTTATAAACTTCTGCTGATAACTTGGCAGCAAATACTAGTGTGGTTGCTAAAATGGCTCATTTATGAAGTCTGAATTCACTATCAGTTTGTCTGTTTGTTTTTTGTTTTTTTACATGTGACAATCATGCTTCTTGGTGTGCAGTTACGTGTGTGTGTGTGTGTGTTCATGCACACCATAGCATGGTTTCTAGAAGGTACTAATGCTCGAGAGCTACTGTGTCGTCGTGTTACGCCAGATAGCGTGGCGATTTCGCCTTGAGAGACGAGGACTCCACCTGACCTCATTGCTACCGTGTGTTTTTAACTCTACAATCTGTTGTGATGTGTGTATTGTGTATCTTGGGGTAGAAGTTGTACCACAGACCTAGGATCAGATGACCTATCCATAATACTAATATTGAACATTTAAGCCATGATATACCAGGGGTCGGGGTGATTAATTACAATTCTCTTCAATACTTTTCAATGAGGAAAGTTTGGAATTTAAATTAGGTTTACTTTCTGAATCGGCTGGAATTTTTTTTAATTTTTTTTTTTACCTTTATTTAACCAGGCAAGTCAGTTAAGAACAAATTCTTATTTTCAATGACGGCCTGGGAACAGTGGGTTAACTGCCTTGTTCAGGGGCAGAACGACAGATTTGTACCTTGTCAGCTCGGGGGTTTGAACTCGCAACCTTCCGGTTCCTAGTCCAACACTCTAACCACTAGGCTACCCTGCCTAGTGGACGCATTTCCTGATTTTACCCTGCCGCCCCAACCGAATTGACCCCAACCCTGATGTATACCCTTAGTATTATGGATAGGTAATTGACTGGAATTGACCCCAACCCTGATGTATACCCTTAGTATTATGGATAGGTAATTGACTGGAATTGACCCCAACCCTGATGTATACCCTTAGTATTATGGATAGGTAATTGACTGGAATTGACCCCAACCCTGATGTATACCCTTCGCATGAAAGCATCTTATCAACCGGCTACACAAAATTGTCATCCTGCCTTGTTGAAACAAATTGGCGGGGCTGCCCACGTGTGCATATTTTTTGTGCTACGCGAGTAAATATTATTCTGCGTTCTTCAGAAATGAGGCTTTAGGGGACAGAAACATATCTGCCCTTGGAATCAGTGATTACTGGGGGAAACTTCAACCTACTAGGTAACCCTGTTCCTGGAGGTAGCGCAAGATTTTGTCCAAACTAGGCACAACACCTGACCAACTGAGCTAATTGATCAGTTCAGTGATTGCCTTTAATTCAACACACCTGGTCTTCCGGATCGGTTTAAATCATGAACATGAAGGGCCTGTGGTACCCCAGGACCAAGGTTGCCTGGTTAACCTGATACAGTTGAAGTCTGAAATTTACATACACCTAGGTTAGAGTCATTAAAACTCGTTTTTCAACCACTCCACAAATTTCTTGTTAACAAACTGTAGTTTTGGCAAGTCGGTTCGTGCATGACAAGTCATTTTTACAACAATTGTTTACAGATTATTTCACTTATAATTCACTGTAGCACAATTCCAGTGGGTTAGAAGTTTACATACACTAAGTTGACTGTGCCTTTAAACAGCCTGGAAAATTCCAGAAAAATGTCATGGCTTTATAAGCTTCTGATAGGCTAACTGACATAATTTGAGTCAATTGGAGAGGTACCTGTGGATGTATTTCAAGGCCGACCTTCAAACTCAGTGCCTCTTTGCTTGACATCATGGGAAAATCAAATGAAATCAGCCAAGACCTCAGAAAAATAAATTGTAGACCTCCACAAGTCTGGTTCATCCTTGGGAGAAATTTCCAAACATCTGAAGGTACCATATTCATCTGTACAAACAATAATACACAAGTATAAACACCATGGGACCATGCAGCCGTCATACGGCTCAGGAAGGAGACGCGTTCTGTCTCCTAGAGATGAATGTAGTTTGGTGAGAAAAGTGCAAATCAATCCCAGAACAACAGCAAAGGACCTTGTGAAGATACTGGAGGAAACAGGTACAAAGGTATCTATATCTACAGTAAAACGAGTCCTATATCGACACAGCCTGGCTGTAGACTACGGTTTGCAACTGCACATGGGGACAAAGATCATACTTTTTGGATAAATGTCCTCTGGTCTGATGAATCAAAAATATAACTATTGGCCCATAATGACCATCGTTATGTTTGGAGGAAAAAGGGGGAGGCTTGCAAGCCGAAGAACACCATCCCAATCGTAAAGCACATCAGTCAGAAAGTTAAAGCTTGGTCGCAAATGGGTCTTCCAAATGGACAATGACCTCAAGCATACTTCCAAAGTTGTGGCAAAATGGCTTAAGGACAACAAAGTCAAGGTATTGGAGTGGCCATCACAAAGCCCTGACCTCAAGCCTATAGAACATTTGTGTGCAGAACTGAAAAAGCGTGTGCGAACAAGGAGGCCTACAAACCTGACTCAGTTACACCAGCTCTGTCAGGAGAAATGGGGCAACATTCACCCAACTTAATGTGGGAAGCTTTTGGAAGGCTAGCCGAAACGTTTGACCCAAGTTAAACGATTTAAAGGCAATACTACCAAATACTAATTGAGCGTATGTAAACTTCTGACTCACTGGGAATGTGATGAAAGAAATTAAGAGCTGACATTTCACATTTTTAAAATAAAGTGGTGATCCTATCTAACTGACCTAAAACAGATAATTTTTTACTCGGATTAAGTTAAGGAATTGTGAAAAACTGAGTTTAAATGTATTTGGCTAAGGTGTATGTAAACTTCAGACTTCAACTGTATATCTGCTATTAACCCTGTGAACATCAAATGAGAATAATGATGAACGTGATGGTCCTCCTCAGGCTGTGTCTATGAAATCCATTAAACAAGCTGTTTGATCACATATCGAGAGCGTTTTCTAGTGTTCACTATGTTTTGTAAGAATCACTAGTACAACAACTAGAATCTAGGCCGGGATTCAATCCTATTGCACGTTACAATTGTCCCTTTTAAAGGTAATGTGCCCGCATATGCAGAGATCCCATTCATTGTAAACACTTTATGTCAGCTCAATAGGAAATTACCTTTAAATTTCAATTGACTTGACGCCTTATTCACAGAGAACACTAGTATAAGTGCTTATGAGAATAGTTCATCAGTGTATGATAAATATACATAAAATAAGTACTTAATACTACTTTAAATGCTAAGGAAAAAGCTTTAATGAAATAAGCAAAACGAAAGCCATTAGACATTAGTAAACATGAAGTAAAGAAACCATTAGACATTAGTAAACATGTTTCCCTATAAAACATCGTAGTAAACATGGACGTTTAAATTTGGATTAGTACTTGCTGTAAATGTACAGTGGGGCAAAAAAGTATTTAGTCAGCCACCAATTGTGCAAATTCTCCCACTTCAAAAGATGAGAGAGGCCTGTAATTTTCATCCTAGGTACACTTCAACTATGACGGACAAAATGAGAGAAAAAAATCCAGAAAATCACATTATAGGATTTTTTATGAATTTATTTGCAAATTATGGTGGAAAATAAGTATTTGGTCACCTACAAACAAGCAAGATTTCTGGCTCTCACAGACCTGTAACTTCTTCTTTAAGAGGCTCCTCTGTCCTCCACTCGTTACCTGTATTAATGGCACCTGTTTGAACTTGTTATCAGAATTAAAGACACCTGTCCACAACAGCCCAGCAACAGCCCCAAAACATCACTGCTCTAGAGGAGATCTGCATGGAGGAATGGGCCAAAATACCAGCAACAGTGTGTGAAAACCTTGTAAAGACTTACAGAAAATGTTTGACCTCTGTCATTGCCAACAAAGGGTATATAACAAAGTATTGAGATAAACTTTTGTTATTGACCAAATACTTATTTTCCACCATAATTTGCAAATAAATTCATTAAAAATCCTACAATGTGATTTTCAGATTTTTTTTCTCTCATTTTGTCTGTCATAGTTGAATTGTACTTATGATGAAAATTACAGGCCTCTCTCATCTTTTTAAGTGGGAGAACTTGCACAATTGGTGGCTGACTAATTACTTGTTTTGCCCCACTGTATATCCCATGTTCCCTTGATGCATCTCAAATGGAACCCTATGTCCTATGTAACACACAGCTTTTGACCAGGGCTCTACAGGACTCCCATAGGGCTCCACATGGCTCCAGAGGGCTCTACAGGACTCCCATAGGGCTCTACAGGACTCCCATAGGGCTCCACATGGCTCCAGAGGGCTCTACAGGACTCCCATAGGGCTCCACATGGCTCCAATAGGGCTCTACAGGACTCTACAGGGCTCCCATAGGGCTCTACAGGACTCCCATAGGGTTCTACAGGACTTTACAGGACTCCCATAGGGCTCTACAGGGCTCTACAGGACACATAGGGCTCTACAGGACTCACATAGGGCTCTATAGGGCTCTACAGGACTCCCATAGGGCTCTACAGGACTCCCATAGGGCTCTACAGGACTCCCATAGGGCTCCCACAGGGCTCTACAGGACTCACATAGGGCTCCAATAGGGCTGTATAGGACTCCCATAGGGCTCCAATAGGGCTCTACAGGACTCCCATAGGGCTCTACAGGACTCCCATAGGGCTCCAATAGGGCTCTACAGGACTCACATAGGGCTCTACAGGACTCCAATAGGGCTCTACAGGACTCCCATAGGGCTCTACAGGACTCCAATAGGGCTCTACAGGACTCCCATAGGGCTCTACAGGACTCCAATAGGGCTCTACAGGACTCCCATAGGGCACTACAGGACTCCCATAGGGCTCCAATAGGGCTCTACAGGACTCCCATAGGGCTCTGCAGGACTCCAATAGGGCTCTACAGGACTCCAATAGGGCTCTACAGGACTCCCATAGGGCTCTACAGGACTCCCATAGGGCTCTACAGGACTCCCATAGGGCTCTACAGGACTCCCATAGGGCACTACAGGACTCCCATAGGGCTCCAATCGGGCTCTAAAGGACTCCCATAGGGCTCCAATAGGGCTCTACAGGACTCCCATAGGGCTCTACAGGACTCCCATAGGGCTCCAATAGGGCTCTACAGGACTCCAATAGGGCTCTACAGGACTCCAATAGGGCTCCCACAGGACTCCCACAGGGCTCTACAGGGCTCTACAGGACTCCCATAGGGCTCCAATAGGGCTCTACAGGACTCCCATAGGGCTATACAGGACTCCCACAGGGCTCTACAGGACTCCCATAGGGCTCTACAGGACTCCCATAGGGCTCTACAGGACTCCCATAGGGCTCTACAGGACTCCCACAGGGCTCTACAGGACTCCCACAGGGCTCTACAGGACTCCCAAAGGGCTCTACAGGACTCCCAAAGGGCTCTACAGGACTCCCATAGGGATCCATAAAGCTCTACAGGACTCCCATAGGGCTCTACAGGACTCCCATAGGGCTCTGGTCAACAGTAGTGCCCTGTAAAGGTAACAGGGTACCATTTGGGACACATTCCTTGTCTGTGAGTGCAGTTAAAGGTTTATTTAAAGGTTTATTTAAGCAGCTACGTGTGGTTGAATGCTGCCTTGTAGCTCACAGTAAACGAAAGGCTGTCTGAGGGACCATTAAAACCATGGTTACGACACTAGTAGCTACAACCATACCATGTGTGTGTGTGTGAAGCGTTGTTCCTATCTGCAGCACTGACGGAAAGCTACGGTAGTGCAACCTACTCGTGATTACCTGCCATGAACTGAAACATAATGTTGTTTAATTCAGAACTGATGGTTGTTTCCAGTAAGGCTATTTCCAATAGCATCAATGGAGATAAGCACAGAGACACATGGAGATGTGTGTGTGTGTGTGTGTGTTAGGACACAGAGATGGGGCTGTGTGTGAGGAGATGGGGTTGTGTGTGTTAGGACACAGAGGAGATGGGGCTGTGTGTGAGGAGACGGAGTTGTGTGTGTTAGGACACAGAGATTGGGCTGTGTGTTAGGACACAGAGATTGGGCTGTGTGCGAGGAGACGGGGTTGTGTGTGTTAGGACACAGAGATTGGGCTGTGTGTTAGGACACAGAGATGGGGCTGTGTGTGAGGAGACGGGGTTGTGTGTGTTAGGACACAGAGGAGATGGGGCTGTGTGTGAGGAGACGGGGTTGTGTGTGTTAGGACACAGAGGAGATGGGGCTGTGTGTGAGGAGACGGGGTTGTGTGTGTTAGGACACAGAGATTGGGCTGTGTGTTAGGACACAGAGATGGGGCTGTGTGCGAGGAGACGGGGTTGTGTGTGTTAGGACACAGAGATTGGGCTGTGTGTTAGGACACAGAGATTGGGCTGTGTGTGAGGAGACGGGGTTGTGTGTGTTAGGACACAGAGATTGGGCTGTGTGTTAGGACACAGAGATGGGGCTGTGTGCGAGGAGACGGGGTTGTGTGTGTTAGGACACAGAGATGGGGCTGTGTGTTAGGACACAGAGATGGGGCTGTGTGCGAGGAGACGGGGTTGTGTGTGTTAGGACACAGAGATTGGGCTGTGTGTTAGGACACAGAGGAGACGGGGTTGTGTGTGTTAGGACACAGAGGAGATGGGGCTGTGTGTGAGGAGACGGGGTTGTGTGTGTTAGGACACAGAGATTGGGCTGTGTGCGAGGAGACGGGGTTGTGTGTGTTAGGACACAGAGATTGGGCTGTGTGTTAGGACACAGAGATTGGGCTGTGTGTGAGGAGACGGGGTTGTGTGTGTTAGGACACAGAGATTGGGCTGTGTGTTAGGACACAGAGATGGGGCTGTGTGCGAGGAGACGGGGTTGTGTGTGTTAGGACACAGAGGAGATGGGGCTGTGTGTGAGGAGACGGGGTTGTGTGTGTTAGGACACAGAGATTGGGCTGTGTGTT
The DNA here is from genome assembly GCF_057628025.1 of Oncorhynchus mykiss. Classification (NCBI taxonomy): domain Eukaryota; kingdom Metazoa; phylum Chordata; class Actinopteri; order Salmoniformes; family Salmonidae; genus Oncorhynchus; species Oncorhynchus mykiss. The sequence goes on along the minus strand of NC_143031.1, from coordinate 3,469,791 downwards.
AGGACACAGAGATGGGTCTGTGTGCGAGGAGACGGGGTTGTGTGTGTTAGGACACAGAGATTGGGCTGTGTGTTAGGACACAGAGATTGGGCTGTGTGTGAGGAGACGGGGTTGTGTGTGTTAGGACACAGAGATTGGGCTGTGTGTGAGGAGACGGGGTTGTGTGTGTTAGGACACAGAGGAGACGGGGTTGTGTGTGTTAGGACACAGAGGAGATGGGGCTGTGAGTGTTAGGACACAGAGGATATGGGGCTGTGTGTGTTAGGACACAGAGGAGATGAAGTTGTGAGTGTGTGTTAGGACACAGAGGAGATGGGGCTGTGAGTGTTAGGACACAGAGGAGATGGGGCTGTGTGTGTTAGGACACAGAGGAGATGGGGTTGTGAGTGTGTGTTAGGACACAGAGGAGATGGGGCTGTGAGTGTTAGGACACAGAGGAGATGGGGCTGTGTGTGTTAGGACACAGAGGAGATGGGGTTGTGGGGAGAGCCCATCTGTGTGAGGACCTTGTCCAGCCATTGCAGAGGGCCGTGCAGGTGCACCTCTATCCAGCAGGGGGTGCTGGTGACGTCCTGACGGTGGTACTCTGCACCCCAGCCCTGCACAGCGGAAGTAAATACAATTATCAGTTGGGTCACATTCATTAGTGCACACTGTAGCAAAACAGCGCAAAAGGGTTTGGCAACATAAAAGGAAAATGGGTGTTTCTTGTAGGATAAGTTCAGTTCAACCCTCCATGTTTCAGTTAGTTTTCTTCTGTTTCAGTCCATTTTCTTCGGTCTGCCTAGTGAACTAGTGAATTTCACCTTGTGTTCTGTTTGGTGACTAGTGAATTTAACCTTGTGTTCTGTTTGGTGACTAGTGAATTTAACCTTGTGTTCTGTTTGGTGACTAGTGAATTTAACCTTGTGTTCTGTTTGGTGACTAGTGAATTTAACCTTGTGTGTATGTGTGTGTGCTAGAGGTCGACCGATTCTGATTTTCAACGCCGATACCGATACTGATTATTGGAGGACCAAAAAAAGCCGATACTGATTATTGGAGGACCATAAAAAGCCGATACTGATTATTGGAGGACCAAAAAAAGCCGATACTGATTATTGGAGGACCAAAAAGCCGATAGTGATTATTGGAGGACCATAAAAAGCCGATACTGATTATTGGAGGACCAAAAAAAGCCGATACTGATTATTGGAGGACCATAAAGCCGATACTGATTATTGTAGGACCAAAAAAAGCCGATACTGATTATTGTATTGATTAATCGGTCGATTTTCTATATATATTTTTGTTATAATGACAATTACAACAAGACTGAATGAACAATGAATACTTTTATTTTAACTTAATATAATACAAAAATAACATCTATTTAGTCTCAAATAAATAATGAAACATGTTCAATTTGGTTTAAATAATGCAAAAACAAAGTGTTGGAGAAGAGAGTAAAAGTGCAATATGTGCCATGTAAAAAAGCTAACGTTTAAGTTCCTTGCTCAAAACATGAGAACATATGAAAGTTGGTGGTTCAATATTCCCAGTTCTTCAATATTCCCAGTTAAGCAGTTTTAGGTTGTAGTTATTATAGGAATTATGATGCGTCAACTATTTCTCTCTATACAATTTGTATTTCAAATACCTCTAACTATTGGATGTTATTATAGGCACTTTAGTATTGCCAGCCTAATCTCTGGAGCCTTGAAGTCATAAAAAGCGCTGTGTTTCAAGCATTGCTAAGAGCTGCTGGCAAACGCAGGAAGTGCTGTTTGAATGAATGCTTACGAGCCTGCTGCTGCCTACCACCGCTCAGTCAGACTGCTCTATCAAATCATAGACTTAAATATAATATAATAAACACAGAAATACGAGCCTATGGTCATTAATATGGTTAAATCCGTAAACTATCAATTTGAAAGCAAAATGTTTCTTCTTTTAGTGAACTTGAAACTTGAAATCGGCCCTAATTATTCGGCCATGCCGACTAATCGGTCGACCTCTTGTGTAACGGATGTGAAATGGCTAGCTAGTTAGCGGTGGTGCCCGCTAATAGCGTTTCAATCTGGTAACGTAACTCGCTCTGAGACCTTGAAGTAGTGGTTCCCCCCTTTGCTCTGCAAGGGCCGCGGCTTTTGTGAAGCGATGGGTAACGATGCTTTGTGGGTGACTATTGTTGATGTGTGCACAGGGTCCCTGGTTCGCGCCCGGGTCGGGACGAGGGGACAGACTAAAGTTGTACTGTTATCTGGGTTTGTGTATCTGTCACTAGATACGTCCGTGACCAATACGTGTGTCGTGTGTTCCGGAACCCTGTGTCATCACTCCAGGCTGGAGCCAAAGATCAGAAAAACACGCATTGAGTTACCGTGGAAACAGTGGAACGTCATTCAGCAACACATTCTACTTAATGTCTTACAGTTCTTCTTACAAACACCACTTTACTGCTGAAATCAAGTCAAATCATAAACCATAAATGTTTAGCAAATATAAAAAGCAGTTGAATGCACCCTGGGCTGTAAAGATATGTGTTGTACACTAGTAAATATCTGTGTTCACTAGTAAATATCTGTGTTGTACACTAGTAAAGATCTGTGTTGTTCACTAGTAAATATCTGTGTTCACTAGTAAAGATCTGTGTTCACTAGTAAAGATCTGTGTTCACTAGTAAAGATCTGTGTTGTTCACTAGTAAAGATCTGTGTTCACTAGTAAAGATCTGTGTTGTACACTAGTAAAGATCTGTGTTGTACACTAGTAAAGAACATTGTTTCACCAGACATCTCAGTAACTCTTTTCTGTAGACAAAACATCTGTTCAAATGTGATGAATCGTTTCAGAGCCGTATTCACTGCCCATGTCGAGGTCACGTGACAAAACGACAATAATAACCACGACAGGTATTACCTCGACAAAGCCACTAAAAGTGGCAGTAATAAAGCCTCTCTTGAAAAAGCCAAACCTTGACCCAGAAAATATAAAAAACTATCGGCCTATATCGAATCTTCCATTCCTCTCAAAACATTTAGAAAAGGCTGTTGCGCAACAACTCACTGCCTTCCTGAAGACAAACAATGTATACGAAATGCTTCAGTCTGGTTTTAGACCCCATCATAGCACTGAGACTGCACTTGTGAAGGTGGTAAATGACATTTTAATGGCATCGGACCGAGGCTCTGCATCTGTCCTCGTGCTCCTAGACCTTAGTGCTGCTTTTGATACCATCGATCACCACATTCTTTTGGAGAGATTGGAAACCCAAATTGGTCTACACGGACAAGTTCTGGCCTGGTTTAGATCTTATCTGTCGGAAAGATATCAGTTTGTCTCTGTGAATGGTTTGTCCTCTGACAAATCAACTGTAAATTTTGGTGTTCCTCAAGGTTCCGTTTTAGGACCACTATTGTTTTCACTATTTATTTGACCTCTTGGGGATGTTATTCGAAAACATAATGTTAACTTTCACTGCTATGCGGATGACACACAGCTGTACATTTCAATGAAACATGGTGAAGCCCCAAAATTGCCCTTGCTAGAAGCATGTGTTTCAGACATAAGGAAGTGGATGGCTGCAAACTTTCTACTTTTAAACTCGGACAAAACAGAGATGCTTGTTCTAGGTCCCAAGAAACAAAGAGATCTTCTGTTGAATCTGACAATTCATCTTAATGGTTGTACAGTCGTCTCAAATAAAACTGTGAAGGACCTCGGCGTTACTCTGGACCCTGATCTCTCTTTTGAAGAACATATCAAGACCATTTCAAGGACAGCTTTTTTCCATCTATGTAACATTGCAAAAATCAGAAACTTTCTGTCCAAAAATGATGCAGAAAAATGTATCCATGCTTTTGTCACTTCTAGGTTAGACTACTGCAATGCTCTACTTTCCGGCTATCCGGATAAAGCACTAAATAAACTTCAGTTAGTGCTAAATACGGCTACTAGAATCCTGACTAGAACCAAAAAAATTGATCATATTACTCCAGTGCTAGCCTCTCTACACTGGCTTCCTGTCAAAGCAAGGGCTGATTTCAAGGTTTTACTGCTAACCTACAAAGCATTACATGGGCTTGCTCCTACCTATCTCTCTGATTTGGTCCTGCCGTACATACCTACACGTACAAGACGCAGGCCTCCTAATTGTCCCTAGAATTTCTAAGCAAACAGCTGGAGGCAGGGCTTTCTCCTATAGAGCTCCATTTTTATGGAACGGTCTGCCTACCCATGTCAGAGACGCAGACTCGGTCTCAACCTTTAAGTCTCTACTGAAGACTCATCTCTTCAGTGGGTCATATGATTGAGTGTAGTCTGGCCCAGGAGTGGGAAGGTGAACGGAAAGGCTCTGGAGCAACCGCCCTTGCTGTCTCTGCCTGGCCGGTTCCCCTCTTTCCACTGGGATTATCTGCCTCTAACCCTATTACAGGGGCTGAGTCACTGGCTTACTGGGGCTCTCTCATGCCGTCCCTGGAGGAGGTGCGTCACCTGAGTGGGTTGATTCACTGATGTGGTCATCCTGTCTGGGTTGGCGCCCCCCCCCCTTGGGTTGTGCCGTGGCGGAGGTCTTTGTGGGCTATACTCAGCCTTGTCTCAGGATGGTAAGTTGGTGGTTGAAGATATCCCTCTAGTGGTGTGGGGGCTGTGCTTTGGCAAAGTGGGTGGGATTATATCCTTCCTGTTTGGCCCTGTCCGGGGGTGTCCTCGGATGGGGCCACAGTGTCTCCTGACCCATCCTGTCTCAGCCTCCAGTATTTATGCTGCAGTAGTTTATGTGTCGGGGGGCTAGGGTCAGTTTGTTATA